>NW_026067917.1:3620900-3686381 GCF_014885135.2 Alexandromys fortis | reverse complement strand
GAAGATTCTAGCCTACATCCATCTTCATCGCGTGTGCCTCAGAGAGCAGAGCTATCGCGTCTACCCGGGAGAGCTGAGCATGGCGTCTCTGCTCCAGCAGAGCTGTCCGGTCTCTCCAGAAGCAGAGCAGAGTCTGACCTCACTTCCTCTTCCGCCCAGCATCCTATTCTGTTTATTCCGCCCACCTATCTTATAACCTATCAGGGCCAGCAGTTTCTTTATTACTCAGCCAATGAAATCAACAGATTGATATATGACACTCCCACATCAGAGCTAGCCTAGTTATTTCCTGAATCGAGTTAGCTTCTACAGGCAGTGGAATTTTTTATGAGCTAGGTTCACAGATCTGGGAAATCTTTTTAAAAAATTCTTCCTTGCAACATGATTCCACCTATTATCTGCCTGCTTCAGATCTCTCTGACAGAGGTGTGATGGACACTTGTGTCCCTCAGTATGGGTTTCTAGTTAAGCCATGTATCCAGCTATTGTTAAGGTATCCTCCACCTAGTCTATGGTCGAGTAAACGGGCTTTGAGGAATTGTAGCATCCTATGATTTACACTAGTGAGGCAAGATTCTTCTCAAGGTTCAACCTCTCCTCAGACAATGGCGTCAGAATATTCTCATTGGTTTGCTCCTGCAAAGTAAGCAAGGGGTTCATGACTTTTACATGGAGAAATTGGTCTCAGCATTCTGATCTTCCAACTTTGATTTTACTTGCTTGTAGAAACAACACCTTGTGGGTCGCCCACCTATACTGTCCCTGGGCTTCTAAGTTGAGTCAATCATTACTACATTTTAAGTCAGAGCCCAAGACTTGCATTTTGTCCAGGCATCTTGATTCTGATTTTTACTCTGATGCTTCAGTGTCACAGATTGGCCAGAGCTGTTTTCCTTCTTGTCATTTCATCGTGTCTAGAAATCCCTATCTTAGAACACCAACCCTATGCTTGTCCTCAGAATACACTCACGGAGAGACCAAAACTGAGTTGTAAAGCTGGCACTTCCCTGGCAAATGTGAAGGGTGAATGGGTCATTTTCTAAAGCTTTGAAGGCACAGATGACAAAGATTCCAAAGGTCTAGAGAGCATCAAAGGTCTAGAGGGCATCAAATCCAGATTTTTGTTCTATCTAAGTATTAGAATTCTTTTCTAACCAGGTTTTAACTCAGCTTGCAGAATTGTGGACTTGAAGCCACAATATTTTCTCAAGTTCTTTATCTGTTTAATTAAGTTCTGTGCTGTAAGGTCAACTTTTCCATTCCTCTGTATATGTAGAAAATTAAAGTCTCTTTCTTCAATACTAGAGAGGCTCTTGGATTTACACCTTTTCTCTTAATTATTCCTCGCTTGTCATCATCTTTCTCCAATTGATTACCAATTTGATTCCATGATCTTACAAAAGCCCTATGTATTGAGCCAATTCTCTGTTTCCTTCCGTCTTTGTAGTACTTAAGCTCACAATAACACCCACAGCACACAGAGGCTTGAAGTCGTGGACTTTTTATAGATGGGAGATGATCAGCCCCAAGTTCCATTTTCTACTTCACTTCCTAGGAGGAACTCGGCACTGGATCTTTTGAATTAGATGTCCTGGACAGAGATTTCGAGATGAAAGCCATTCTGTGTTTGCATTGTTGTCTTGAATGAAGATGGACTGTCCGAGGCATACCTTTGTGACATACCTCTGTTAACCCAAGGGATTCAAAACTGTGAGCTGTCAGCAGTAAAGATTCCCAGTAGCTAAGGGAATCGATGGTTCATTCTTGTGGTGCTAATTGAAGATTCATTCTCAAATTTTGAATTTCTTCTTTCCTATTAATACTTTTTTTTTATAAGGAGTTCACCCAGTCTACTTACATTTTTGTGTGTGAACACACACACACAGAGAGGGAGAGAGAAATAGAGAGAGAGAGAGAGAGAGAGAGAGAGAGAGAGAGAGAGAGATTTCATGCTGTTTTCATCTGTATCTTCCCATACGCATTTAATTCATTGTCCTTTCAGCTGAGCATCCTCATTTTAACCTTCTCAGTCTTCCTTAACATTATTAGAATTCTTAACCAGTGAAAATGGCAACTTCATTCCGAGTTTTCAGGTCCTTGATTGGGTGCTCATATTGAGTTTCCATTTTAATTTAAATAGATTTTCCCTGTGCTGAGCTTGTGCATTTAAGGCAAGCGCTGTGCTACTGTGCTATACCACTGTCCCACTGGGCTATTGGGAATGAAGTTGTTATAAATATTTATGCATGAGCTTTTATGTGAAGACAGGCTTTCACTTCGCAATATTTATACCCATGAGGGAGTTGTTGAACTACTTAGTCCCAAGTTCAGTTTTTAAAGAAACTGAGTGAGTCTCAGAATGATGCTATATTTTTTATTTCTAGAAACAATGAAAAAATAATATAATTTTTTCTATACCATTATTACCATTCCATGGAGTGTCCCAGTCTGTATACATGATACATTAATTGGTGTATTTAAATCTTCATTGATTTCTTACATTAACATTTGTGAATTTCAGTACATAGATTCTATCTGTGTTTTGTTATATTTGTACTCAAATATGCCATTATTTTTTTTTGTGTGTGTAGCTGTTAGTGGCAATGTATTTTTAATTCCTATGGCCACATATATTTTTGCTAGTTTATAAAAATACAATTGATTTTTGTATGTTTACTGTTGGGAGGAGGCTGCTTGTTCATTCCCAGATGCCCAGACTTGAAATAATCACTCAGAAACCATATTATTTGAAATACTGTTTAGCTAGTAGCTTAAGCGTATTTCTGGCTAACTCTTATGTCCTAAACTAACCCATCTCCATTAATCTGTGTTTTGCCATATGGCTGTGGCTTACCTGGTAAAGTTTCAGAAGACTCCAACAGAACCATCTGTCCCCAGCAACAGCTACAAGGCTTCTCACTGACTCCACCTTCTTTTTCCCAGCATTCAGTTTAGTTTTTCTGCTACTGGCTGAAACAGATTTATTCATTAACCAATAAAAGCAACCCATATGTAGAAGGATTTCCCACACCAGTTTACTATGTATATTGAGACTTTGATGTAGTGCTCTGTTCTTGCTGGTGATGGAGGGAATAAGGCTAAGATGTATCCAATATAAATACAATGTATGTGTAAGTACATATGTATGCCTGAATTTATTTCCTACTTGACCTATAACTAAAACTTCCCATTTTGAATATTCTTGAGTTTTGTTTTGCTTTTTATCTAACCCCGGGGAGAAAGAATTTTGTCTTTTTTTTTTTTTCTCTTATAAGCAATGTTATTGTGTGGTTTTTCATGGGTGGCCTTCATTGGACTGTATGGTTATATTTTCAAGCCTAGATTCTGGAAGTTGCCCCAGGTGAAAATAGCATATTGTTAGGTGTGTTTAATAAATTCCATGAAAACTTTTTCATGTGTTCGCTAGTCACTGTGTGGTTGGAGCAGACTTGGGAAGGCTTTGAAGTGCGGCCCGTGTCCTTCTCTGATTATCACCGAATTGGTCTAACGTGGTGCTGGCTTACAGCCTTTCTAACCTCTTGAACTGTCTACGCTATCGGGATCCTCTTCTTAGCCATTCATTCCCTGTATCCCTTTGTTGAACTTCAGACTGCCCTACCGTTTTAGCTTTGCCAGCTCCACTGATTTCTTTTAGTGTGTATATAACAATCCTCATTATTTAGACAGTGGAACTAAGGGTACAGTTCATTTCTATCCCAGAGAAACTCTCTTCTATCGTCTCCATGGGCAGAGCTGTGGAGCTCTTTGCCTTTATGGCCTGCCTTTTCCCCTGTATTGCAGCCCTGCCTCAGTTGCTTAGAGACAGACAGAAGGACAACTTTTCTGGGAGAGCCATGCCTGCAATCTGAATAAGCACTGGGGTCTAGATGGTCACTCCTCCAGGTATTGACTCTACCCAGTGTTGAAGCTTGGGAAATCAGAATCATAGGATCCCCAGTCATCCGTGCTTTTTATTTTTTATCCTACTTGTAGGAACGGAGTGGAAGAAGAGGGTGGAACACAGACTTCTGTCCGCATTGTGCTTACCTAAAATACAGCCTCTGCAGGGGCAGAGTAAGCAAGACTGTGGGCTTCCCTTTTCACAGACTAAAATTTAATAGGAAACGGAGACTCTTTGGCAACCATTGAGCAGAACACAGGACTATGGATGCCAAAGGCTAGTGGGGTAGATTGTGATGCAAACACCAGGGACTTGTTTTTTGTTTGCTGTTTTGAAGTAGAATAGATTTTCCCAGTGAATATTTCTCCAGCTGCTGTTGTCTCACCTCTGATTTGTATTTCACTATGGTTTCTTGAGAGGAGAAGAAATGGAAGGTAAAATGTCCTTTCATTCCTGCAAACCCATGGACAAGAGTTAACCTGGAAGCGTGTGCATTATCATCTGGATGATATGATGAAATATTGACCCCCCATCTAACAAATGATAAAGCTGGTTTTAAAGGCTTTGAACAAATAGGACATGTGTACAAGAAAGAAACCACGCACCTATTCTTGCAGCTAGCTACTACAAAACTATGGATTTGATAATAAGATGGGAAACAAGGAAATGGTTTGAGAACTGCTAAAATGGAGTGGATTGTTTTGTTAGACATCTCATTTACCTCTGCTTTGAAAGTTAAGCTGTTACAAATGAATCTACAAAGATTTACATTAAAATGATAATGATGACATTTGAGGGAGAAAATACTAAGGAGGAAAATAGTTTCTGCTCTTTATATTTCCTTTTCTTGTTGTTGAAATCTTCCGCTGAGTATTTGCTCCTAGCAGAACAGGACACCCCGGCTCAACTCCTAAGCCAGTGCAGCACTGGAATAAATATTACTCTGTCCAGAATGTGAAGCGTTGGATGTAGGAGATGCCCTCCCATTACTCACCAGCATGTCCCATAACAGAAAGACAGGTGCCATTCAAATACTTCATCCCATTCCACACTTCAGAGAGAAGCTCTGCAAGTAAGGATGAGGCCCGAGTCTTGGGATGTCCATTCAAAACGAGCAGACAGTCCCCCAAAGTTCATGATTGATAGTTAGAGTTATTTAAACCAATGGTTCGACTCAAGTCCTGGCTACAAACCCAGCTGGTATTTCTCCTACGGAAAGTGGTATTTGGAAAACTTGCGAGATTTTTAAGTGGCATGACAGCTGCCGGTTGGAAAGAAGGAGTCATATCCCCGAAAATACATACTGGAATCGGTGTTAACTGTTAGTGAGTAACAAGACGTGTCTAAAGCTCTTACAATTAGCACTTAAAGGCTGGGCTTGCGCCGTGTATTATTTAGTCAGTTGTGACAATAAACTTTGATGTATTTTATTGTGGAAACTTAGTCAAAAAATGCTGTTTTGCTTTTAATATGCACTCTGGCTTCGCGAACAAAGCAGTACGAGCATAGGTCTCAGAGTGACTTTGAATGTCATGATTGGCCGCACAGTGAATAGGTCACAAGCAGCAAATCTGAAATGTTTTGCAAGGGAAATGAATTATTACATATTAATCTATTCCACTCAAGATTGAGACCCCTCCGTATTGTACCCTACAAATTCTACCAGTGACCAGTTACGGGAAGAGCCAATTTTTCTTCGGGATTAAACGAGAAATGTATATTTGTATCCCACCTTATTTATCAAGGACCATAAAATTGAGGGTGAGGATAAGAAGGGGAATTAGGCATCAGTGACTCTTACTATGTTTTTAAGTCAGTTGCTGTCATGGAGTAGGACCAATGGGTCCCCCTATTCTCTAAGGTCATCACAATTCCTTTCTAATTTACCAATTCTTTAGCTAAGCCAAGGTAGCTCAACCCAGCAAGGAGGACAACTATCGTTAATTGCTACTTGTAAAATGACCCTTCAAGATCTTCTCCCTTAAAATATGAGGAAGAATTAGATCCATTCATGAGAGTCATGCATTTAATCAAATTATAAAAATAATATTTAGTTGAGCTCTCCTAGAAACAGCCTATGAGCATGTGGGCCCCAATTAAAATGTGATTTTAAAGTCTTGATTTTGGCAGCTACTTCCATTGGTAGACATTTTCCGAATATTTTCACCCACAGGAATTTGCTTCTAATTATTGAGTTAAAAAGAAAACATTGAGCTAGGAATTCAGTCACAGCTGCATGAATTGTGCCCAGATGTCTTGTCCAGGCTACTGCAGAACTGAAGAAAAGATGCAAAGGAGAGGAAGAAACCAGTATCACCTCCCACTGAAACCTGAAAGAGGGGAGTTGAGCACCAAGTTAATGCTGCGGGGGGAACTATTAGCCGATTGATTCTCTCACTTGTTAATTCGTATAGAGTCAAAAGATAAGCAAATAGTTTTGAAGTTCTCTGTAAAATGCCTCTTCTGTTTGTCTTGACACAGTTATAAATAGCTAATATAGTTCTGAAATATCATACATGGGATGGGGTTGACCAAATCAAATGCCCTCACTTTTACAGATACAAATCTCCCCAAATATTTTGTTTCTTGTCTTCATTATCATGGATCCATTTTCTGTATGTTAGCATTAAGAGATAGTCTATTGGAATCCCATGCACACGAGTAGATTTGTTCAGCCCATGTTCGACGCTGAAGCCAGGATGAAGATCAGTGGATATGCTTGGGAATAACTCAAACATAAACGTAAGAAAGGCTTGACTGTGGGCATAGCTCAGTGAAGCACACATGTCTAGTATTCAGGGGGTCCAGGACCCTAACTTTGGTTCCTAGTGCTTAAAAAAAATTGCAAAAAGTAAAAACATGTTTGCCCTACCGTGTTCAACACTGTGTAGAAATTAAGGGACTCACAGGAAGAACTCAAGTGTCACCACTTTTGCTCACCCAAGGGTCTGTAGAACTCTGCAGGGTCCTTTCCCTATGCCTTGAGAGGCTGAGGCTCGGTCATGAATATATACCACAGCACCTAAAAAGCCTGAGCCAACAGAGGATAACTGTTCAGGGATGGCATCTACCCTTTTTTCTACTTCTGTGTTTGCTCTCTTCCCAGTCACATCCTCTGATCTCTACCCAGGGCCTGAACATAGACTGGGTGCATCTATTTCTATGCGTGGACCTAAATTAGACCACTTCTTACTGCTACCATCTAGAAAATGGAACTGTGATAATGAGGATCTTATGGAATGATTTTAAGGCATTCAGTCCTTAGATGGGTTCTACTTGCCCGACCAGTGTCAGGATATCTGGTTAAATATTTCATTCTGCTTTTGGTTGTTTTGTTTTCAACATATTTCAGAGTTTCTGCTCAGGCTCAACTCACTGGTGTCAATTTGGATCAATGTCGCGGTTCTATACTCATTATGATCCCTGTGTCTTTGCATGTTACTCCATCTTCATCTCAACCCACTGTTCATACTCTGGGAAGATCCTCCAGGCCCCAGCTAACAGCTTTGTGGGCCCCATATTAGTACTTAATCAGATTTGCCGCCTGTGTCCCCCAAACTCCCTCACTCAGTCTGGAATGCCTAAAAAAAATACATCATTGCTCTTATAAACAAAAACGTGTGTTTCCCTATGTTTTACAATTTTTAAAAAGTAGGGCATTAACGTCATATAAAAGGCTTGCTTCTTTTTTTTTCTCATCCAATGGTTGTAGTCCATCACTTTCTGAGTTTTTATGTTCCAAAGAGGTCCGCTTGATAGGCTCTAGAGGAAAAATACAAATGAGGCCATGAACAACTCTGCCCAGCAGAATTAACCGAAGACAAAATAATCTTTCCTCTGGGTAATGTTTAACAGTCTTTCCATGGGAACAAGAAATAATAGAGAATTTTCCTGTATTATGAAATGTACAACAGGCATACACACACACACACACACACACACACACATTGAAGGTCACCCCTTTGGTTTGTCAAGCAGTTGTGTATGTGTGTGTGTGCGCGCACGTGTGTGTGTGTGTGTGTGTGTCTGTGTGTACAGGAGCACTCACTCACACCCCTCCCACATTCAGGCGCTCACATCCCTTGAGGCAATCAAAAACTAAACATGGAGACCATCAGATAACTCAACAGTGCATGAATTACCAGCATACAGGAAATTATTCAGTTTTATGCAGAGTTCTAATTTGTGTTGCCTCCTCTCCGGCACGAACCACACACCAGCGTGTCAAGCATACACTGCAGTAATTTCATTAGAGTAAGTGTTTGAGGCAGGGCTGTCTAATATTTAATTTCTTTCTCTGTCTTACACACACGCACACAAAAACTGCAAGAGCAAGTCCACACTTCCTCACTTTCACCTTTTGTTAAGAAGGGCTAACCAAATGGAGCGGACACACGACTTTCCCTGGAGGAGAGATTTGTGGTAATTCGAGGAGAGTGACTCCAATGTAGTCGTCTGGGTTTGCTATGTGAGCCTTCGAAAATGGCAGGAATTTTACATTTCTGACGGAGGTCAGTCTGTGAGAGCAGAGCAAAGTAGTCTCCTCCTCCCTACTCGGGCGTTTCAAGCAGAGTCCCACAGAAAATATCTGGAGAGAATCATCCTCTCCTCTTGATTATCTCACGAATAATACTCATTAGCTCTGCATTGTGAAAGTTTCCCGGGACAAATGAGACAATTATATACATTCAGCCTGTAACAAAGCTCGAACCTTCCCCATTATCTGGGCGATTCTGATGGGAATGAATTTTAAAAAAAAGGGGAGACAGAAGAAAGAAGGAAGGAAAATGGAAAGAAGGAAGGACAAAAGGAAAACCATTAAATTTCCTCAATTTTATTGAGCTAGAGAAATTAAACCCGAGCAAGAAATGTTAGAGGTTTTTTGGTGGCAAATTTTTTATGTGTTTAAAAATGCTATTTATTCCTGTGCTTCTTCCTGCCATTGCAGACTGGGAGGCGGGGCGGGGTGGTGTCAATGGCAGCTACCTCCTTTTTTTGCTAGAATTTCCTGCACAGTGGGGAGGGTGTAGCTCTTCAACCTTGTTCCTGGGCAGACACTGAGCAAAGGAGACAAAAGAGTGTACCTACAAAGCCACAAGACTGTCTCCAGGCGGAGTCCAGCAGGCTGCTCCGTGTGAGGGATCAATGCCAGGACCTCCACCTCCTTCCTCATCTGCATAGTCTCAAAACAGCTCTGAACCCAAGAACCATCTCATTCATTTCATTTTTCAGCAGGAGAGACAATAGATTCCTAAGGAAGCTGGGCAATAGCTTGGACTCCACACTATTCTTCAGGAAAATAACCTTGGGCAGACAGTCTATCTCTAACCTCACCTTAACCTGGTCTCTGTAACGTATGGTACAGAGTTCCATAACATACGGTACTCAGTTCCAACAGAGTATGAAAATGGCAAGGCATGTGGCTGGGTTTATTATTGTTGTCGGTGTTGTTGCTTACATAGGGGCAGGAAGCATTGGCAAAGGCATTACGAACCCTCCTTGAACCGTCATGCGCATCACCAGCACCCACATTTTGGTTTGTATCAACCGACAATTAGTTGACTGAAATAACAAATGAGATCTCATGGTGGAACAGAAGGAGCCCGAATATCCAAGTTTAATTTATTTTATATGCAGCTACATTGAAGATGACTTTTAAAGTCATTGTTAGAAACTTTTAGTTTCGAGTCTGAATACAGAGGGTGCAGAAATGACCCCTCTCCTTCTGTGATGGTCTAGGCATCTTGATGGGATGCCTTTACTCTGCCAATTGAAGAATTAAAAGGCAGGATCATATAGGAGGGGGAGAAGTCTCAGCTACAGCACACAGAATCAGCTGGTGTTGAAAGGGTTGTATTAGGGGTGAGGAACCATACAGAGAGGGCAGGGGGAGAGAGAGAAAGAGAGAGAGAGAGAGAGCTTTGTAAAGCAGAATGGGGGACTGTGGAAGCAAGTCAAAGCCCACTGTGTCCTTGAAGGCTGGGGGCTTTAAGGGTCTTTGAGGGGTCTTCCTCCTGCTTTACAGGCTTGGTCAGTTTGAAGAAAGCCAGCGAAGCTGATACAGGTTACAGGTCTGGGGTGAACATACGCTGGTCTGACCTTCAACTTTTTGAACCATTCCACAGGCCAGGGGTTCTAGCAGCGGAAGAATAACTCAGTCAGGCTTTTGTTTTCAGCTGTGTATCGGGACAGGAGAATGAGGAAGTCAGCCATCTTGAAAGTTCACCCTCTGTTTTACTGCCCAGTCATGGTCCTGTCTATCGATCTATCTGCCTAACGGGGACTGTGTTTGAGAAGCATGTTTTTTCGTGGAGCCATCAGAACCCTGGGGTGTTCAACAACCTGAGACCAGCACAGGCAGGAACAGAGGAAATGGAGTTCGCCAGTGGGAGACAAGTCTTGGTCCTTTTCCTGACTTCGGGAGGCTGAACAGAAGGAGGACTCCCTGCTGAGACGTAGAAAGTGCTTATAAGGACTTTGGCTCTGAGAACCTCATGCGGTTTTCCTGATAAAAAGTTAATATCTTCACAAATTTCTCAGGCAGATAAATAAAAAGAATCACAGAAAATGCACCCATTGTTTTGCCATGGTAAAGACTTACTCCTTAGGGAAGACAGTGGGTTTATCTGGGCTCTTACCTAGAGAAGGACCTTCCTCATATTCCATCCCCATTTATTCCCCAACTGTATCCCCACCTAGCTTTGATTCTTCTCCAAAATGTTTGTGTGTGTCTGTGTGTGTGTCTATGTATATGTTTGTTTGTTTGTGAGTGTATGTATGAGTGTGTGTGTGAGCGTGGGTCTGTGTGTTTGTGTCTATGTGTATGTTTGTGGTGTATCTGTGAGTGTATGTACGAGTGTGTGTGTGAGTGTGTGTCTCTGTGCGTGTGTTGGTGTGTAGTCAAGTGAGGTCGCTAGTTCAAGAAAATGAATTAAGAATGCTGTAGCCTACAAGTTAGAAAGCAGAGCCCCTGCCTGTGAAGCTGCAGCGCTGGAAAGTGTCTGTGAGGCCCAGAGACAAAGGCTTACTAAAAACCTGACTCTTCGCTGGAAACTTCTAGAATATTCCCCTTTCCCATGGCCTACCCTGACACCAGCAAAGCTTCCGAACGATTACTGTGTGGGGCACTTGGATACTCAGAAAAAGTCGAAATCAGAACACAAGGACTTTGATTTCCTGACCATCTATAGCTACCAAAAAGACCAACAACAATCTAACTTTTGGCTAAATTAATAAAAAACAGCCTTTACAATTAAGGACTAGTTACTATGTCGGCCAAGAAGTAAAACAAACAAACAAACACACAAAACCTTAAACCTTATAAGGCAACACTCCTAGTTGATCAAACTTACCTATCACAGAGGTTGGAACAGTTTGGGAATCTGAAATAATTGTGATTAGCATGTAAAACATTCCAATGGAAAAAGCAGAAAATATATGAGAACAGATGGCTAATAAGTAGGAGTGGAAATTCTAGGAAAATACGGAAGTACGAGAACTCACCAGTACAAGAGAGATGGCCTTTGTGTACTCTCCATCAGAATGGGTGTGACCAATGGAGACACGGTGATTGACAATAGAATAGGGCAAGAAATTTCCTAAACAAAAATATGAAAACAATAAAAGCTTAAAACATCAGAACTTTCCAGAACTGGGGGAACATTTTAAAGGTGTGAACTGTGCATCACTGAAACACCAGGTGAGTCTTACATCACAGCATGGAAACTGAGTTGTGAACGGTTGCAGACAAACAAAACATCACATAGGAGGCTTAATAATTTTACAATTCTATAACAAGTCCAAGATTCAAAGATAGAGATGCTAATTCAATATGTCATTTGCCAAAAATCATAAACAAACAAAAAAGACATAATGCAATTCCATCACTCCTGTATAAGAAACCCAAAGGAATCTAAATCAGCATATCAGAGATATAACTGGGAACTTCACACTTGGCTCATATCCTTTTAGAGCTCCTAGAAGTCAAGGAACCAGTGTCTTAGTCACTGTTCTATTTCTGTGAAGAGACACCAAGGCCAAGGTTACTCTTATAAAAGAAAGCATTTAATTGGAGTCTTATTTACAGTTTCAGAGATTAGTCTGTTATCATGATGGCCTGTGCATGGTAGAAATGCATAAAACTGGAACAGTAGCTGAGAGCTACATACTGATCTTCAATCTAAGAGAGAGAGAGAGAGAGAGAGAGAGAGAGAGAGAGAGAGAGAGAGAGAGGAGAAACTGGGCCTGGAGTGGGCTTCTGAAACCACAAAGCCCTAACAACACACTTCCTCTAAAAAGGCCTTACCTACTTTAACAAGGCCACACCTCCTAATCCTTATAATCCTTTCAAATAGTTCTAATTCCTGGTGAGCAAGCATTTGATTATCAGAGGCTCTGGGGACCATTCTTATTTGATCCACCACAGCCACATTCCAGATAAAGGATGATCAGCTACTGTGAAGTAAAGTCATTTTCACCAAAACAGAAGGTGAAGCTTTTGTCTTGACAATCTCCAAACACGACCTCGTTCTGCAGTGAACTTCGACACCTGCTTCACTGGGGTCAGAACTGTCCAGGGCACAGTCCTTCACCTTCTTTCGCTTTCCCATCCTTCTCAGTGTCTGCTCTTTGGTCAGCTGTCCCCTTAAAGCTCCTTCAAAGTGAACCAAATCACTCAGTTCTCTTCTTCTTTCCATAAAACCACTTCAAAACATCAACCAGAGCATAGGCCACTTAAGCACCTGAGATCGGGGGAAAGAACAATATGCGGTATGTTCTGTTTCTAAGGTTTTCAAGGATGTTATCCCCATCATTCATACACAGGCTGCCTTTCTCAAACAAGATGTGAGGCCTACAACGAGATGGCTGACTTCTTTGTCTTAACTACTTCAGTGAAAGGCTCTGCACCTGAGCACAGTCCAGATCTGAATCACTGATTATTTTAATGAAATGCTGTAAATTTCTGTGCCAAGGTGAACCTGGCACACTTTCCCTCTGTGTTCAGAGACCTGCGTTTGCTAGAGGCACACCCTCCTAAAGCAGGTCTTGTCAGCCCATGCCAGTTTCCAAGAATGGAATGGAAAGAGAAGCCAAGCCACTGAGATACCAATTTTTGTCTTTTTTTTTTTTTTTTTTGACTCCCTTCTCTCCTCTAAATCTCTTCTGTGGTTTTAAAGACTGTGAAGAAATTTGTACTAATTCTGAGCACTTTCCACAAATCTCTGGAAAACACAGGAAAGGTTCGGCATGTCCTTGGGGATGGTGAACATAGAAGTTTGAGAAACCATGTGACTCAGCAGAGACCCGTTCCCCACAGGATTCCTTCTTTCCCATGAGCTCCCTGGTGTGCCAGCTTCGCAGATGCTGCAGATGAAGCAGAACTGTCCCTGGAGACAGACATGGTAGAACCTCAGCGAGCAGACCCGACCTCTCTGTTTCCCCTGTGCTGTGACCAACCAAGCTGACCCTTTCAGGCTGGAGAGCTCATTTCCTGTGGGCAGTATCAGCTCTTAGGGCTCCCGAGTGCATTTCCTATCTGAGTGTTCACTCCTAATGAACTTAGGAGATTGTAATGAGATCGGCTTAGCTACTACTAAAATCCTATCTATGAAAACATATTTGTCTTTTTATCCCAAATGCTCCCTGGAAGGACTGCTCTTTCCTGTTCAATTGTGCTTCTCACGTGGCACCCTTGGCTGCTCGGTTTTTGGGCTCAGATGGCTTCCTTGGGTTTCACTTTTGACACATTTCCTGTCTTGGCTTCACTGCTAGATCCACATCTGTTTCTTAGTGTGTTCCAGATCCAGATGCGGCCTTTCCAAAAACCGACTTGCTAAGAGTGACTGTTTCCATGGACATAGCTTTGGGGATCTGGGAGTCTTTATAATATCCCTGTGATATATTTGTCCTAATCCTCGTTCTTCAAACATTCACTGGAGATCTGCTTCTTTCTCATATACAAGAAAGCATTTTAAAGGTAAAGAGTTGGGAACCCATTAGTCAAATAGTTACTTGGATAAGAAACTGGGCACTAATTTAGAAAACCCATCTTGCTGTGCATTCTCTAAGCACACTGTTGGTTTTCATGGCGACAGTTTATTTCAAGTATATCATATATTTGGATCATATTCATTCTTTGCTCCTCCCCTTTTTCCTCCCTCCCCTTTTTCCTCCCTCCTCTTTTCTTCATCCTGTTTATCCTTCTCCTTCACCTACTCTCTCTAAGTTCATGCCATTTATATACATTAATGATTTTACTCCTCTATTAAAAAAAAATCTAGGCTCCATATGTGAGAACAAATTAGTCTAGCCGCAATGAAAACCATTATGGTAATTCTTTTCAAAAACTAAAAGTAGAGCAACTGTGATCCAGCTGTACCACTCGTGAGTCTCTGTGTGTGTGTGTGTGTGTGTGCATGTGTGTGTATGTGTGTGTGTGCATGTGTGTATATGTGTGAAGGAACCTGAGTCGGCATCTCATGGAGATGCATGTGCATTTATGCTGTTGCAGCTCTGGCCACAACAGCCAAGCTCTGGAATCAGCCCGGGTATCTGTATAAGATTTTAACAATTGAACAGTTTGCGTCAGAGAAGGCAAGGCGACTGCTGTGGAGACAGGGTAGCAGCTGGAGTGAGGCCGGAAGGCTGATCCAGCTGTAAGGATGCCTCAATGAGTGATGTTCGGTCAGGGCCAGACAAGTTTATCTATGCTGCAGGTGCTGCTGGGAAAATCCAGACAAGACCGCTCCACACCTGTTGCCTAGGTAGATCTCCAGTCTTTACATCTCTCTTTTAGTACAAAAATAAGATGGTGGTCACCACAATTCATAGATCCGGAGCCTGAGGGGCTGGAGCCAGACAGGAGAAAGTTAAATTCTGAACCACTAATGCAGCAAGATTGGGAGAGGGAACACAGGTCTTCCCCGCACATTCTCTGACCCCAACACAAGGAGCCAGCAGTGATCAAACTTGTCAGGCTGGTAGCAGAAAAGGCAAGGTAGCCAAGTAGGCATAAAGATGAGTGTGCATTCTCTCGAGCAGTGAGGCTGCTGATGCTGAGCTGATGACGTCACCATTTCATTCTTCTGCTTATTTATTTACCCTACAGAAGGAAATCTGCATCAGAAGGCTCCACCACTCCTTGCAGTAGAAAAGTGAGCATTGAAAGAACTCAGAGCTCCCCTGGGCTCCCTCTCCTGCTTTCCCTAAGGCTGGCTTTTCCTCAGCATCACTGGCCCGGGTTGCCAGAGCAACCTTTCACTGCAGAATTCAGTTCATGAGATGCCCAAGGACAGGAATGCCTTAACAAGAAAGAGAAGAGGCCCTGCAATGGCACTGGGGGCTCCCAGTGTCCTGACTAAAAAAGAAACTACCTCTTCCACCTGCCGCATACCCTGCACAGCTGTTTCATACCTGGGATCACCAACCAGCCAAGAAGGTGTGAAAATGGAATTTAAGACTTGTTGAGTTGCTTCCCAATCAGACAATGGAAGCTGGGAATTCAGGACTGAGGCAAACTGGGCTTTCAAAAGGGGTTGAAAAGCTGCATTTATCTATAAGTGTTCCAGTGTGGGGAAGTCTCAAGAGTTCTAGTTGGCATCAAGCTTGGTTTGTGTACCCCGGGGCTGAATGCCGGGATGGCTCTCAGTGACTGTGTTGTTCCCACACATTGACAACAGCTGAGCTTCCTTGCTGGGATCGTGTAATGCGTCGCAACACACCCACTGGGTGTGCAAGCCCAGAGCAGCTGCCCAGCTTTGGTTTCCAACGGTTTAGAGAAAGTCTTCTCCAAAGAGCGTGCACAGGAGTCCAGCAAAACATTTTATCCCGTCTTTCCTCTCAGCGGATGCGTGGATGTGGGGATTGTGAGCTGCCTGGGGATGAGGGGCGGTGAAATGAAATATGGGACTGGGCAGACCCAGGCTGCTCTGATGCTGGGGTGGAGGAGGGAAACTACCCATGTTCTAACAGGCAATGAGCCAACGGGCCATTTAATGAAGGTCTGTGAGGATGGAGGAGTGGCCACAAGTGGCTTCAGTGGTCTGGTGTTTAAAATGTGTTTGACCTGCAATTGTTGCCAAAATCCAATTAGTGTTACGTTCTCTTCCTCTTTCCATCCTTCCTCCGTGTTCTAACATTTCCTATCTCTTCTCCTCTGCCATCCAATACTGCCCACCCCACGCCCCACCAATATTGCCATCCCTACACCCCTCCAATATTCCCACGCCACACCCCTCCAATACTGCCCACCCCCACACCCGTCCTATACCACCAACCCCACACCGCTCTTACACAGCCAGTCCCCCTCTCCACACCTCGGTTCCAGACTCATGCTATGATTCAGGACCATGTCAGAAGTCCCACATCGTTATTGAGCATCTTCTTCTGATCATCTTTAGAATGGTTTGATCATGAAAGCAAATCATTCAACTCCCTCTTCCGCTGCAGAAACAACCAAGGTATCTGTGTTTATTGGAAATGTTTATTTTTTTTAAAAAAATCTCTTCCTATTAAAGTCGATTTTGAAATAATATTATGATATCCACTGTCTTTTATGTTGCCACGGTGTCGGCACACATTGCTAGGGGCTCCTTGCTTCTTCAGACGTCCTAAGATTCTGTTAGTCTTGCTGTCCTTTCCTTCCAGAATTGTTGGCGCATGCACAGGCAGCATGGGCATTTCATCTAGAATAGCACCAGAATACGGATGTGATCTACAAAGACAGTCCCAGTAAGTTAGCAAGCACTGGAGCCGCTGGCCTGAGTAGCCAAGCCCTGGTGCTGTTTGAATTTTTTATATGCTGAATTCTGCTTGATGCCTTGAAAAAATATTTAAAACAGTATTTTCTGTTATTTCCAAAACCACAATTGTACTGATTTTTGGCTGTTAATAAAAGCATATCTGTTTGCATCAGGAAAGATGTACTGAAGAAGATACAATTAAATATAGGCAGGAGAGATTGTTCAGTCAGTAAAGTGATTGTTTTCACAAACATGTGGTCCTGAGTTCTGTCCCCAGAACCTGTGTGACAATATCTGCATGGTGGCATGTGCTTGTAGTCCCTGTGCTGATAGATTGAGAGTAGTGGATTTTGGGTGCCTTCTGACAAGTCATTCCAGCCTACCTGGTGATCTCCAGGCTAAGGAGAGACCCTACCTAAAAAGTAAAATTAAGGTGCTCAGTGCTTGGGGAAAGACACCTGAAGTTGGTCTCTGACCCAAGATTGCCCATGCTTGCACATGCGCCTCTCCCCCCACCTCACAAACACACACACACACACACACACACACACATACACATACACACATAAGCACTTGCAAAAACACAAACACCTTAGATAGACTGATACACACACACACACACACACACACACACACACACACACACACGACCTCCATAGTTCCTCTTAAGCTCTACCACATAACACCTAGACACTGGGGATGAAGTTTCCAGAGCAGGGATGTTGAGTAACCATGTAAAGCTTGAAAGATCTCCAGCCATGTGTCATTTTCTATTTGTCCATCCAGCTCCCAAATAATGACATGGAGACTTCTTACTAAATATGAAAGCTTGGCCTTAGCTAAGGCTGGTTCCACTGGCTCTTATAACTAAATTAACACATTTATTTTAATCTATGTTCTGTTGTGTGGCTCATTGCCTCATCTCTCGGTATGGCTCATGCTGCTTCCTCCCTGTCTGCTGGCGACTTCACCTTCTTCTTCCCAGAGTTCTTTCTCTACCCTTAAGTCCTGCTTATACCTGCTTAGTAGCAATGTATTTTCACACAGTGCACAAATATCCCACCATAATATCCAGCTGTGAGACCTTCTACAAGTATAAGTAGCCATATTTTTAGATAGATGGATGGAGAGAGAGAGAGAGAGAGAGAGAGAGAGAGAGAGAGAGAGAGAGAGCAGGCAGGCCTTTATGCAGCCATGGCTCCAAAGCCTTCTGTGACTTAGTGATCAAGTCACAGATAAGGGAAACAGCAAATCTCAATTGAAGCCTTACTAACCAAAACTGCCAAAAAATCCTGAGCTAGGGGCCAGCTGCGTCAACCAGGCACCGTGCTTCTGTGAAGGTGCTCTGCGTGTTGCCCTCTCCCCATCCCTGCCTTTGAAGTGCTGCGGTGCCTGTCAATTGTGCCGCCTGCCCAGTTCACAAATTGCTGCTGCTCAAATAAACCCTTCAAAATATTTCCATACACAACCACCAAACTGCCTTGTAAGTAAGGGTCCAGTACACAAGAAGTTTCCCTGAGCTCACCTTCCATTTTATTACATTTGTAATGGATTTGCTTCTGTTTTATATTCTTCTTTAAACAAGAGATGGGTTCTCTCCGAATTCGTGTCTGAGTGACAGTCATCTCTATCTACCTCCACCTTGAACTGTTATAATTATTCCCAGAAATCCATTTAAAAGTAATCTTTCTGAGAAATTTCATTTTGGATGCTCTTAAAGAATTTTCAAAAGTCTTAGACTAGAGGTAAAATGTTGTTGAGGGAAACCATGGATACAAGTACGTTCAAGGTCATGGCCTCCTTGAGTCATCTTATTTAAGGCTCATGGGTAGATGGATGCAGTTCCCATCTGGCGCTGTGTTCCCATCTCCGTTCATCAGCCCGATTTCTCCCCTATCCATTTTTATCTTCTAGAAAGGCAAGGATACCTGAATAAATAGCACAAGGGTCCATTAGTTCTTTTCAGTCCATAATAACATCTGCAGTGAATTAAGCCTCCACTGACTCTCTGTACAATATATGAGTCATCAGGCAACAAAAGGATGTGCGCCTGGCTTCTGTGCAGGAAAGAAGGCTTTAAATCCAGAGGTCAGCTATTTCTTCTGCTACAGAAAGAAAAGGGTGGTCATGAGACATGAATAACCCCCATATGTTCTCATTCCAGCTCTGTGTGCAGACAAGTGTGAATGCACATGTAAGTGTATAAATGTGTGTGAGTGCATGTGAGTGTATATGAGTGTGTGTAATGGAAAACATGTGTGAATTTGTGTATGAGTGCTTGGGTATGTGATTATGCATACAAATAAAGGGTATGCACTTTATATGTGTGCATATACAAAAATAGACACATGTACATGTAATATATGGAAAAGAGTTTACTGCACCGACAGAAGAGCAGGGCAGTCCTTAGCCACTGCAAACAACCATTTCCGTGTTCACAAGTTCTGTTAACTCCTAGGAGTCTATACCTTATGCTTCCCACAAAACTTTCATAATGAAATTCTAAGAAATAAATTTGTATTTTGATTCTCTGTTATCTTAAGTGTTTCTTGTGTTTTCCTCATCAAAAGACAGAACTGACTAAGTGTGTCCCTTGGATCTGGTAATATGTGCTTTACCAAAAAAAAAAATCGCTTTCCTTTCTAATGGAGTTTTAAGAAGAGAAGAGAGTATGGCTGTGTAAAACGGCTAGAACAATGAGGAAAAGCAGCCCTTAGGTTGAACCCTCTTTGCTGTTCCCAGATCGTGTCAGCTTGGAGAAATCACTCACATCACTAGGGATATGAGGATCTGCTGTAAGAAGAGTTGGACTGAGTATCCACAGCTGCCGATACATTGTAGACTCTTAGGAGGGATTCTACTGTAACTCCTACCCCTTGCTCAGAGCTCAGGAGACAACTGACTTCAAGGACAGAGTCATTAACTTTTCTTACTCCTACTAGTAGAGCTTTCTCTGTCCACCCTGAATACATCCCTCAGCATGTACAGAAATCCCCAAGGTAACAGGGTTGGAGCCGAGCTAAGAAGCAGGTGCACATCTGTTCCCCCACCTTATCGACAGCTCTAGCACCTGCTTGTGCTGGCAGTGGCCATTGTGGGGAAAACTGCATTGCCCTAAAAAACTCTATTTCCAGTGCATGTTCTAAGACCCCTGGATATTACAGGTGCAATACAGGGTGAATTGAAACAGAAGAAGGGAAAGGTGCTTGTCATAACTCTTTAAGTTGCAACAAGAGAATCCACTATAAATGTGCTTTCATGAAAAATAAATTCTTAGTGCATGTAACAGAAGAAATTAGAGAATTTGGCCTCCAAAATAGTGATGTCCCTAGGTTGAGAAAGCTCCAAGAGAACTTGAGAGAGACAAGAGAAAGAAAAGAGAGAGGGGAAGAGGGAGAGGAGAGGAGAGGAGAGAGAGAGAGAGAGAGAGAGAGAGAGAGAGAGAGAGAGAGAGATATTTATTTCCTATTGCTTCGATTTGTCTATGTGTCTGCCTGTGAGAAAATCAATAGGAATAGAAAGAAGACACCATCCCTTGGGTGTGCAGCATGCATGGAGTTTCACCCAGATGCCAAAGATATGCACAGAAAAGACGTTTTAGGAAATGAATTCATACGGAGCAGAAATTGAAGGTATATGGCTGTTCATTTCTAGAGGCCCGCCTCGTGTTGCACACACCTTGCCCCAAGCTTTTACTATGCTACAGAAGCCAGTACAAAGCCTGGCAAAGTCTTTTACAAACACAACTTTTCCAATTGTTGGCACCAAAGCCTTCTTTACCACTAGCCCACATCTGAAGCTTAAACCAGCAAGGGAATATATTTATTTTCATTAACTGTTTACCATGGCTCCTGTGTTAGATAGGATTTTTATTGCTATGATAAAAACACCATAACCACAAGCAACTTGGGAAGGAAAGGGCTTACTTCATCTTGAGCTTACAGGTAACAGACCATCACAGAAGAAACTCAGAACTGAAACTTAAGGAGGGCAAGAACTGAGGCAGCGGCCATGCAAGGAGGAATGTTGCATGCATATGAGCTTTTTTTTTCATGGCTTGCTCACCCTGCTTTCTCATAAACCCCAGAATCACCTACGCAGGAGTGGAACCATCCACCATGAGCATGTCACTTCTACATCAATGGCAAATTAGGAAAAATACCCCATGGGCTTGCCTACTGGTCAGTCTGGTGGGGGCATTTTCTCTATTGAAGTTTTCTCTTTCTAAACTGACTCCATCTTGTTTCAGGTTGATATAAAATCTAGTTGGCACAGGTCCTTTTTCTTTTCCATTTCCAGCCAACCTCACCCTGGCTCACACAAAGCTCCCCTTAGCCAAAGAGAAAAAAGCAGGCAATTTCCTCGTGTGTATGTAAAAATAAGGAACAACCAATAGACACATACACCAAAACATGTAAAATATTACCAGTTTTATATATATGAATCCAACTGGAGCTGGTTTAGGCTTTTCTTCAATATCATCTCAAGATTATTGTGTGCCAAAAGCTATTTAAAGTTATGGACTTTTGAGGTAATCCGCACTACAGTGTAGTATTGTAGACAAGATGGGGTATGGAAACTTACCTAAATATCTTAACAACACCTAGGACTCCCAGGGAGTATGAACAACTGTCTCCACGGAAACATCACATAAGACAATGGTCACCTTAACTTTCAATAAAACCTCAGAAAGGAGGTCGCCATAGTGTTCCCCTGTGGAAGAGGAGTGCAACTTCCCCAAAAAGGCTTCAAACAACTAGAACAGAGTTTCATCTCATTACCGAGCTCCCATTCCACCCGAGGAAAGAAACTCAAGCAGTTTTCCCGGCTCCTCTTTGACCTTCAGAAACGACGTGTGCTCTCAGGGGAATTTGCTTTACACCCGACTCCCGAGGTTCAGGGTGAGGAGCTCTGGTGAACAAAGGGAGAAAATTCTCTCCTCTCTGCATTCTCAGAGATAACATTCCTGAGCCGAAGAGGAAAATTGAGCTCATTCAGTGACATATTGAACAAGAAGTACATTATTCCCCAAAGGCTCACTTCCATTTACTTAGAAAAAGACTTAATCCATGATATGATTGCTTTCAGAGCAATGTACTTTTTGCTGACCATGAAACATGAATCAGAAACTCTATACACAGCAACTCAAATTCCAACAGAATTTGACTAGCGATGGCGACAGACTTTGACATGACCTCCTTACTCAATAGACTCTGGTTACCTTCCGCCTGGAAGGGGAACCGGGCCTTGAGTGGAAGAAATTTGGCAAAGTCTTCTCATTGGAGCTGTTTTATAAAGCAGAGATGAATCCAGAGAAGGTTCTTGGCTATCTCTGATCGTAACACAACTATAAATACACAGCTGAATGTATTAGTACATTAAAAGCTGCCAGGATCAAGATAGTAAGATGACATCTTTTGACATTTTCTATGCGAGACCGAAGATAGTATACAGGCACTGACTTTATTCTTGTTATACTTTAAGACATCCTTAGACATATTTCCTTAGGATGAAGGAAGAAAATATAGGATGGATAGATTTTGAAGTTGTCTTCTTGATCTTGGAACCCCAAGAACTTTTAAAAACTGAGTGCTTAGAAATGATTCCCCCAAGCAATCTTTTTTTTTTTGTCATGCTCAACATGAAATCATGGCTAGTGCACTGAAATTTATCAATAAGATCTCTAAAAACATTTTCCTTTTAATGGCCAGTGTTGACTCTGAAATTTTAAATGTGTAATCAAGGAAATTTTATGAGCACTGTTAACCAAACAGTCTGAATTCCTGATCACGTGGGCTGCTTGGCTAAAGAAACTAACTCAGGGATTTCTAGAATAGACCCCTTGGTTTTGACAAGGAGTCTTAATCACAGTACCTAGAATTCAAAGAGGTTTGCATGCTTTTGTGTTTAAATGAGGCTTGATGTATAATTAAATATTTCTTTATTATTTCTTTTTTTGGGCAGGTCACATGAAAATAGAGATTTTTTTTTTTTTAAATTAAGTAAGATCCATTTTTCAAAGAGGCCACTGATCAGATCCACTCTGGGCGATGAGGTAAGTAAGATTCATAATCAACTTCTAGTCAA
This sequence comes from Alexandromys fortis, assembly GCF_014885135.2. Taxonomy (NCBI): domain Eukaryota; kingdom Metazoa; phylum Chordata; class Mammalia; order Rodentia; family Cricetidae; genus Alexandromys; species Alexandromys fortis. Next base: position 3,663,653 of record NW_026067917.1, on the reverse strand, counting down.
TTGACCCAGAGCCCGGAAAGTTTCTAGTTTTTTGGTGAAATGTCAAGTTAAATGGCCATTTGGTTGAAATATGTGGCCGAAAGCAACAGAGAGTTGGCAAAGTCACAAGATTGACAACATGACACTCTTAAGCACATAAAAGAGGCAGAGAAAAAAAAGATACATGTGTGCGGAATTCTATCCAAAACAGAAGTTTAGCCTCAAGTGGAAGGATAGCCAGGGCTTCCCAGAGACTCCAGGAGTCCTGTAAATGGAGCCATTGTTTACTATCCACCAACACCAACCCCAGCAAACACATGCCAGCAAACACTCAGGCCAACAGAGAGATGACAAAACTCCACCTCAAGGAAAGAAGCCACACGGCTCCTGATTTTGATTTTATTTATTTTATGCTGGCTGATTTCTGCTTTGTAACTGTGTCTCTCACCCCCCCCCCCCCACACACACACACTTAAGTTGGTGATAGCGGTGATGCCTTGGTGGAGGTGATCTGTTCATTCGGTTGTTGCCGTCCTGTGAAGGGCTGCTTGCCAGGAATCAATCACCTCACCATGTGGCCAGCCTAATACAGTAACTGTTTCAAAACAGAAGCTGCATGATAAGTTCGTTAGCTGCCAGTTTGCAAAGGGTCTGTGCTTGAAGACACGAGCGTCTGCACAGCACGAAGGAGGCCTTGAGTGGATTATGAGATTGCAGCTATCTGATAAACCTGTTTAATTCTATTTACTAACTCACCTGGATTTTTAATTAATCCCACTTTAGTTTAGGGTCCTTCCTGTGTTTGTATGTGTTATGCGTTCAAATTCATTGATTTTTGTGGGCTTTTTAGCCAGTCTTCTGAAACAGTGCTCTTTTTTTTTTTTTTTGTTTTCTCTTAGTTTCTAAAAAAAAAAACTCATAAAGTATTTTTTATTTTTTTAAATTAAAAGAGGCCACAAAAATGCAGTCAATCATTTCTGTGAATAACTTTTGTCTATCTCCACAGATTTGGTTGATATTCTTAATGGCATTTGTAGGGGCAAACATTTTTATATCATGCTACATTTGTATGAAAATTCTTCAGAAAGATTTTTTTCTTTTATAAAGGAAATTTGCTGGTAATAAAATTCTCAGCAGGCAACTGTTGATCTTCCCAATTCTGAGGCTGTTGCTCCACTGTCTTTTTGACTTAAGTTATGCTCTCTTTCTCCTGGTTTTATTTCTATCTTCCAGAGGTCCCTTTTTATTTCATCTTTCTCCAATACCCACTCAAATAAATCCATATATTAAATTATCTCTGATAAAATCCTTAGTTTCTGTTTTACTAACTGACCTGTATCCAGTGCCGATGATCACTTTAAACTATACAGCTGATTGCTCTAAAAGCTTCACTTGATCCTTCTGTTGACAGATACTATTGTAGTGATGCCTGCATAGGTGGTTATTTTTCTTTGACGGTGAGTGATAAGTTTGATTGACTTTGAAGGCCATATGGACTCTGCGGTTAGGGCTCAGCTTCACCACTATCTTGTGAAAGTTGATAAAGTCAATAAATAAATGCATGAAGGAGAATATTTCAATAAATGCTCATTTGGAAAGCATGAGTAGGCAGGATTGGTGGTCAGAGATGACCAGCTTCTCTAGGATGGATCACAACTGCTATAAATTAGGAATCACTGGCACACACTGCTGTCCATCAGGGCAACCTGCAGGCTCTGCAGGGAGGATGAGATGAACATTGTCTTTTCTCAGGGCCTTCAGTGGTTAGTCAGCACTGTCTTTTCTCTCACAGGTATAATGTTTGAGAGCTGGGCTCAGTTCTCACCCTTCTAGTCACTTCTCCGAGAGCAAAGCGACAGGTCTCATGTAGGCCGCCATAAGGAGCTGCCTCTGCCTTTTTGGATGCCCTTCTCCCTGTGGTTTGAGGCAAATACACAGTTTCTTGTGTCTTTCCTGTTTTCCGCTTTAGACCATTTTAAAGTTTGTCTCTTACTACTGTAAGTAAAACTCTCAGTATATGATGGATTCCTTCCCTAAAAGTATAGGTAGTTACACATAGAAAAAGGCACTATAACTTCACAAATGTTATTTAATTTTATCTTTCATTAAATATAATTGGCAGTGGGTGTAAAAAAGAAGTACTGATTGGTTTTTCAATATATTTAAAAATAGATTCTAGCTATACTAAACATGAAATTACATTATGGAACTTTTCTATGCACATTAATCAGTTAATTCTAAAGTCATTATCAAACTTAAAATTAAATTATTCAATTTCCGTGGGAAAAATGGGGAGCCATATTTCCAAATTGACTTTAAAAAGCCTACATTTAATTGAATCTTGATAGAATTTATTTGTTAATCATATTCTAGTATTAAAATAAAACATTCAGCTCATTTGAGAATATATTTTAATGAAGAAAAATTAAGTTAAATTTTTAAAAGAAAATCAAGCCTTTGGACTTTTTTTTCCCTAGGATAATGTTACCTGAGTGTGTGGAAGAGTTTTAATTATGTGATTGTCAGCATTATGCAGTCTGATTCTTTGATTTAGAACCTGTGTGTCCCTGGTCTGGTTACTTAGGCTTTCTCGTGGATGCTCAGCATTATACCCAATAAAGTAAGTGCTAATCAATATCTTTAAAATAATCAGTTCACACACTGTTTATGTATTTTATATTTATCAGTGAGCAATTCTGGTAATAAACTATGTAAATTTAGTTCTATAATTATTTCCATTTGACAGATAAGAAACCAAGTCTCTATATTTGTGATTATATATATATATTCTATCTGTCTATATACATATATATAGAAAATTTATCTGTCTGTACACACACACACATACATAGTTCCATGTGATAGGAATAAAGTGTAGACCCAGGACTGAGCAGAATGAATTTAATGTAACTCACTACATAACTGTTAAATATCTTTATAATTGAATGTAATATTGCAAAGTCTCATGGAATATTTGAAAAAGGGCCCTGACAAGTACCTTGGACAGTGATCATTTTGCCCACCATTGTCCTCAAATACTTAGGTGCCGCCACATAGCCTTCAAACTGCTCAAATGTTTTTGCCCTTAAGGAAAATTTGAGCTAATATGTGTCACAGTAGTTCATATATACCCTTAATAATTGTGGTGGCTTGGATAGGAATGGCCTTCGTAGGCTCATATATTTGAATACCAAGGAAGTGTGTTAAAAAAAAGTACATCACGGGCTGGAGAGATGGCTCAGAGGTTAAGGACACTGACTGTTCTTCCTGAGGTCCTGAGTTCAATTCCCAGCAACCACATGGTGGCTCACAACCATCTATAATGAGATATGGTGCCCTCTTCTGACATGGAGGCGGAACACTGTATTGTATATGTAATAAATAAAATCTTAAAAAAAAAAGTACATCACTGGGGATGGGTTGGGGGTTTCAAATTCTCAAATTGGGTCCAATGGTGCGCTCTCTCTCTCTCTCTCTTTCTCTCTCTCTCTCTCTCTCTCTCTCTCTCTCTCTCTCTCTCTCTCTCTCGGGGTCTCTCGCTCTCTCTCTCTCTCTCTCTCTCTCTCTCTCTCTCTCTCTCTCCCCCTCCCTGCCTATCTGGATGTAGAACTCACACCTACCTCTCAGCACCATGTGTATCTATGTGTTGCCATGGTTCTCACCATGAAGATTTTGGAATGAACCTGCGAATATAAGCAAGTCCCAATTAAACTGTTTCTTTTATAAGAGATGGCATGGTCATGGTGTCACCTCATAGTAACTAAGAATCATATTAATTTTTTTTCAAATTAGGGACTTCAAAACTAATGCATGACAATTTGTCATGAGTATTAATTGACGATGTTCTACGACCCTGTGAATGAGTTTTCAAGTAATTCCAAAAATCAAAACAGAAAAAAAATTGCTAAAAATTCAACTTTCAAAATCAAGTTGAAAAATTATAAAATTATGTTTTTAAATGTCCATTTGTTGGTCATCAGTTGTATAACAAAGCCATTAAAATCAGGTATATATCTTGAATATAGGTCTGTTCATACAAAGTTTTATCACCATCTATTGAAAAGGGAATCTATGTCTGTATTTCTCCTGAAGTGCACACCTAAAACAAGACAGGCTTTTAAGAACAACTAAAGAAAAAAATTAAAAAACCATATTCATAGAAGAATTTTATACTATCTTACATATAGTACACTTTTGTCTTAATAATTTCCTTACATATTTGTCTGTTTGTGTATGTTTGTGTGTTCATATATGTGTGGGTACATGTTTGTGTGCATGCATATGTATGTGTGCATCTGTGTGCCTGTGTATCCATATAAGTGTGGGCACATGTTTGTGTGTGTGTGTGTGTGTGTGTGTGTGTGTCTGTGAACCTGTGTGTCCATATGTGTGTGAGTGAGCACATGTTTCTGTGTGTGAGTCCATATGTGTGAGGGCACATATTTTTGTATATAAATGCATGTATATGTTCTTGCTCATGTACACAGAGACTCAAAGGAGATGCTATGTGTCTTTCTGACACGCTCCAGTTTCTTTACTCAGGAAGAGTCTCTCTCTAACCCTGCAGTTTACCAATCCCAAGTAGCCTTAGCTATGAAGCTACGCTGTCTGTCACACTAGTGCAGGTGGCCCCCGTGTCTGCCAATCTTTCCCATGGGCTCTAGGGTTTGCAATTCTGCTCCTAATGTTTGCAAGGCAATCACTTGGCTCACTGAGCCTCTTCCCAGTCCATTCAATGACTGCTTATACAGCATTGTTTCCATGGTTTCATGGTGATATTTAGACGAAAGAGTTTTAAATTTGATGCATATTAATTTCAAGAAGCAATTTTCACAATTATTAAGTATTACTCGGCAAAAATAAAAATCAAAATGTCGGTGATGAGTTGCCCATGTGTCCAGTGACTTCTTTACTTTTTCAGAATTCTCCACAGGATGCAATGTGCACTGTGCACTGGATTGACTCCTGCACCACATGCTGGGATGCTCAACAGTGTGCTTGGTACCAGCACTTCCCTTTCTCAGGCTCTGACGACAGAGTGGTGGAAAAGACTTTGGAGTTTTGTAAATGTTTACACACCTGGCAGCCTGGAACAAACAAACAAATGAAAAAGGAATGTATCATGTAGCCTTTGCCGGTTTGCCTGGTGTCAATGCTTTCCCTGTGGCCCTTTGCAAGCCTGCAGCACAGTTCACCGAATGCAGAGTGGGCAAGAGATGAGAAACAGCGCAGCACTGATCAGTTCAGTACTCTGACTCCGACACCATGCAGATTTAAACCATCTTAACAGTGCGGGCAAAATAAAATAGAGCCAAGTGATTTTTAGCACGGCGTGTGTTTCGATTGTGTGCCCCACATACTTTAGTCTAATTTATTTAGTTTTAAGTTTCCATAATTCAATTTTCTGTAACGGGTGTGCTTCACCGTCAGCTTACGATACCCTTGATAGTTTGCAGTCACTCCTTGTGAGATGGGACAAGTCAACCACAGCAACCCTCACCTCCGCGTGGCTGGTAAGCAGAATAGAACACGGGAAGTAAACAGGCACTGGGATGGCCACTGCTTCCTCTACTACTGAAAACGTTTTAACAAAGGTTAAAAAGAGAAAAGGCACATAGACCCCCTTTTACTCCAAGAGATCAAATCTTACAGAGATCTCAATTTTTCCACTCTTGAGTAAACCACAGAACTGAATCAGAACAAATTCATCTATACTCTGCTGTTCTTGCTTAGGGCTTACTATTGTTATGATGTAGCACCAGGCCCAAGGGCAAGTCCGGAAGGAGAGGCTGAAATGAATGTCTACATCACTGTCCATCATTGGAGGAAATCAAGACAAGAACTCAAGTAGTAGGCAGGTCCCTTGCTTGCATCCTCTAACTTGCTTAGCCTGATTTCTTCTAGCATCCAGGAACACTAGTCCAGGAATGGCACCACCCACAATGGGCTGTACCCTCCCCCATCAAACACTAATTAAGGAAACGCTATATAGGCTTATCTACAGCCTGATATTTTGGAGGCATTTTCTTAATTGAGGTTCCCCCCCCCCCTTCCAAATGACTTTAGTTCCTGTCAAGTTGACATAAAACTATCCAGCACACTGCTGTGACCAAAATGTGCCTTTTGGGATCATCCAAGAAACAAGAAACACATTTGGTGGCCAGTTTTGTAAAAGGAATTGGCTATTGAGTGCAGTGGATAAGATCTTAATGTCCCTGAAGCCATGTGCCAGGTCTGTGGTACAATTAGAAGGTGGTGGGTACCACCTTTAGGAGACAGGCCTAGCAGAAGAAGTAAGATCGCTAGATACATTCCTTTAAAGGGGATTTGGAGCCTGGCCTCCCTTTCCCTCAACACCTGGCTGACATCAGATGACATGTTTGTTCCACAAGTTCATTATCATGATGCTCTGTCTCCTGACACGTCCCAAGCATGAAGGACAGAAGAATGTGGATTGAAAGCTCTGAATCTGTGAGCAGTCATCAATCTTTCCTCTAAGTTGTTTGTCGCAGATATTTTTGCCACAGCGATGGAAAACTCACTAACACATTAAAGCTCTGTTCTTTGAGCCAATCCTTACTAGCCCTAGAAATCGTTATCGTTTACTATTGAATTTTCGGATAATGTTTTACCCACAGTCTGTCTGTAAAAAGAAACAATACATTTCAGGCACCTCTCTTGGGTTCTCCTCAAACTGTGAGGACCGCTGAAATGATGTAAGCATTGGGGTTCACACTCTGAAAAGCTTTCGTTCTTGTTGGTTTCCAAGATGACAAAAACAGAATATCTCAGCTCAATGCTTTACAATAAACTTACTGACTCTGGATGTGAAGGTTGACAGACTTCCTGTAAGTCAGAAAAGGCTGAAGAGGTCACGTTTATCAAGGAGAGATGCCTTGGGTGGGACCTCCTAAAAGGGTTGTCTTAGACAACTTGGGACTTCTTAAATTTCCTTCTTCCTCACACCTGACAATAAAGTCTTTAGACACTGAATTCCGGCACAACCCTGTCTAGTATCTCATTGGTGTTCCTGGTCTGAGTCAATGGGCTTTTTAAATAAAGTTGAATATGTAAGCTAGAATTTACCCTGCTTTCTTTCGCCTTGTGAAAAGAGCATTATGTAATGAAGGCCTCCTGACTGTGAGCGCTGAGTCAGTCTTCCTGTACCTGTTTTTATCCCTGTTTTTAACATCGTGTCTTATTTTAGATAGGCATTTAATAGTGGTGGCACAGAAGGGGTTTGACATCAAACAAAAGAGCCTGCCTCTTAGGTACATTGGATTCCTATAAACCCAGTTATTGAGTAGCTATAATAGAAAAACAGATCACCAAAACCTATTTTTTTTTTTTTTTTTTTTTGGTTTTTCGAGACAGGGTTTCTCTGTGGCTTTGGAGCCTGTCCTGGAACTAGCTCTGTAGACCAGGCTGGTCTCGAACTCACAGAGATTCGCCTGCCTCTGCCTCCCAAGTGCTGGGATTAAAGGTGTGCGCCACCACCGCCCGGCCCAAAACCTATTTTCAAATGTGAAAATAATTCAATTTTGAAATTCACCACAAAAATGCCAAATAAGCATCCTATGACCTCAAGCTATTATTCAGTTATGATAATTAAAATGCATTATATTTGCATTTTCTTAGATATTGATGTCCAGCCCATAAGTCATGCATTCTAGAAATATTTACTTTATCCAAGCATCAAGCTACACTTTAAAGAAGCTGGTGATCTCTGTATTAGTGCAGCCATACAGACATGCGCAGTGCACCCAAAAGTACAGTAGCAAGGAGCTACCTTTGATGTACTGAGTAAAAGTGAGCTTTCCATTATTTCTGCATAGACCTCAAGAACTCTTTGACCAGGGTGATATAAGCCTGTGTATTACTTATGCTCAGCTCAGCAATCTTTTAGTCTTGAACAAACTAACTAATGTTCCGAAGCTTAGTTTTCTTATATGGGAAGGAAAAAAGAAAAAAGAGGAGCGGGGGCTCCCCATAGAGAAGCTACTAGATGCAAGGAATCCATCACAATAAATCAACATTTAATATGCATATTAAAAAACACAGGTAACTAAGTATTTAAGCATAACTACACATGAAATGTAATCTTTTCACAAGTAAAGCAAGCATACAAGAAACAGCACAACTTGTCCATAAAACAAAGAAGTCAGTGAACTCTAGATTCAGAAATTGGAAGCAGGAGATACATGCTTTAAAGTGGCTGTATTGTATCCATCAGTCACTGCCCAGTAAAACAAAATCCAATCTGGGGGTTGATCTTCAGGAGTGGAATAGAAACAAGTATTTAAACAGATGTGTGAAGGATGGGCACACAAAGTGGGACCTCTGGCAGGAGGATGCCCAGAGAAAGGGCTGACTGTCCAGCAGAAACACTGGATGCTAGAGGCAATGAAATAACCTCTACAAAGCAATCAGAACAAGTAATTGCAGACTTAGAATTCCTTAGAAGGAAAATGTCCTTCAGAAAAGGAAAACTTTTTCAGGCGAACAAAAACGTGATGTCTGCATCAGCAATGGGCATGCACATAGACAAAGCATACCAGATCTTCAGATGATTGAAGGAAAATGATTTTTAACAATAGATTGCGTGGTGGCTAATATTGGTTGCCAACTTGGCATATCTGGGAAGAGGAAGCTTCGACTGAGAAATTGCCTAGTTCTTGCTGTCCTGTGGCCCTGTCTGTGGGGCATTTTCCTGATTGCTAAGTAATGCAAGAAGACCTAGCCCACTGTTACTGCCAGAGGGGAGGACTAGGCACGTAGTCTAGGCTTGAGCTGTACAAAAAAACTAGCTGGGCAGGAGGCAGAGGAAGCAAGCCTGTAAGTCGTGTTCTTCTGTGGGTTTCTCCTTCAAGCTCTTGCAGGAAAAGGTTGCTAAAATGAATATATACAGAGCAATGTTAATAATAATATATGGAGAAGTGGGGGCTGGAGAGATGGCTCTATGGTTAAGAGTGCTGACTGCTCTTCCAGAGAACCCAGGCTCAATTCCTACCACCCACTTGGCAGTTAACAGCTGTCTGTAACTCCAAGATCTGACATCCTCAGATAGACATACATGCAGGCAAAACACCAATGCAAATAAAATAAAAATAAATAAATTAAAAATATATATATGGAGAAGTTTAGAAAATACATAGTCATGAAAATGATACCATGTATAGAAAAATGACTAATGAATTATGTATTAAGGCACGTGCACCAGTGGGATGTTACAGTGTAAATACCCCAACTACTTCCTCTTTTCACAGGCACTCATCCCGTGTAGGGGTTTCGTGCCCTACCTCCATTCCAGAGTCTATTTCCTGGACACACTAAAGCCACGATGATGCTCTGTTTAGAGCCTGATGCCCTTGTTTTTTCAGGGCACAGTTGGGTCACACTCTCACAAACTCTTGATGCCATCCGTCTTAGTAACTTGCTATCTTTGATAGATAAGAGTAGTGTGTCATTGAGATTATTCTGCGCATTTCCCTGTGACTAATGCTATTCAATATCTTTCCATGCATTCTCTCCCGTTATTGTGATGTTTCTGTTTATGTGTCTCCTTTTTATAATAACAGGCTTGTGTTTTGTGGCTTTGTATTCTTTAAACTATTATTTGTGGGATTTCTTTAGTTGGGAATCCAAAGGGTGCCCCTGGAGAGTGTGGACATTTGCCTTTGCTGCAGGCCTCCTCCGAGCTACTGAAGATGGAGGCCTAAACTGGAGAGTTTGGGACTAAGCACAATATTTCAAGTCCTTTCTGAGGTTCGATTGCATATGGATTCGTGGCAGGAGTCTTTTGAGGATTGGTTTCATTGATGGTTTGTTTCAAATTTTCCTCAAGTGTCAAAGTTAAAGGTATGCCAGACAAACATCCATGATGCTTTTCCATAAGAATAATTTTATTTTCCTAAATTGAAGAGACAGAGGTCTTCCCTCAAGATCCAGTCTTAGGGCTGGGTGGTGGTGGCACATGCTTTTAATCCCAGCACTCAGGAGGCAGAGGCAGGTGGATCCCTTTACTTCGAGTCCAGCCTGATCTAAAGAGCGACTTCCAGAACAGTCAAGGCTGCACACAGAAACCCTGCCTTGAAAAAAATATCCAGTCTGTGGCATCTCCAGTTCCACCCTTCTCCCCGATGGACCCAGGCTTTGTATCCTTTCCACCTGGGTGAGGTGATTACCGCTGACCTTGGCTACTAGCAATTGGGAGGGAACCTGCAGGGAAATTCCCAGCTCCGTGACTCATAAGTTACCTGAACCCTGTTTTCTTACTGCATTTCGTGGGTGGTGGTTTGTTGGTAAATGTTTAACACCATTTAAAGGAAGGAGGAAGGAAGAAAGAGAAAACAAATACTGAAAGTCAGATCTGTGTTGTTTACTAGCTTCCTCTGTGTAAATATTCATGCAATGGAAAACGTCACGCCACCAGCGCAGCCTCGGTGAACAACAGGGAAGAAATGTGCACCATCACTTCTACCATGTGAGGAGAACACACGGAAGTAATGTAAAAGCCCAAGTAGTACGGTCCCTTCAATGGGGACTTCCTACTATTGAATCCCATGGGCATTTTCATGTGTGGCGTGTGACCATATTGTCTCTTGAATAACCAAGGGCACATGATGCTTTACACAGAGATTTCTGCCAGACATGTTACATGTCTTATGTGATTGGACCCATATCATAACTCCAGAGCTTTTGTCCTGTCTTTGGTCCCACTTTATGGAAGAAGAAATAAAGTTCTAGAAAGACTAAGTTGCCTCCAAACTTACACAGAAAAAATAACAGAGCCAGGACTTGGACCAAGACAGTCCAGGATTCAAGCCCCATCCTTTTAACTCAGTGTTGTCTTTCATCAACTCAGGTCAGCATGTCTGTTGAGAAATCCAACGGAAGAGGACCCACTGAACTAGATTTAAACACAAACAGAGAGAAGCTAGCTTCACAAATAAGGAACTGCTTGAAACCTGAAACCAGTCTTGAGAGATCTTCAGAAGGACCCAACCAAGGGACACTAAGTAAATCAACCTCTCTAAGGAGAAGAGGTGAGTGGGAGGGGACATGGGAGGAGGAGCTAGGAGAGATGAACACTATCAAAATACATTATATAAATATTATTTTAAATTGTGTGTTAATGGAGTACAAATGAAGTTTTCTTGTTTAAGGGAGGCTAAAGAGCTATGACAATAGGATGTAGCTCGTGGTTTGCTGTTCATGTTTGCTAGGAAAGACATGGGGACCACTAGGGAAATTGGGATAAGAAAGACACACTCGATAACATTATCACACGGTACTTATTCCTTGGTTTGGATAATTACATAAGAAAATTGTTTATTTATAGAAAATAGACCCTGAAAGTGTTAAAAGGGTATCATGAGATGACTTACACTTACATTCAGAATATCTATCTATATCTATATCTGTAAATAAATACACAAGAGAGTTTGAAAGTGTGGATGAAAGTAGCAGTCAAGCACTAGGTAGAAGCAGCTGAGCGAGAGAGGTGGCATGTCCTGTAAGCCCTTCTGAATAAAAAATGAAAACAATTGATCAGAAAAGAGCCAGCAGGATCCAGTTCTGGTGTTCCATCTTGAGTGTGCCTCAGCCCCTGAATGTTTGTTCTCTGTTGGTGCATCATTTTCAGCTTCTCTCTGAGCTCTTCTTACTCTCTCTGCTCTTCCCCAGCCCTTTCCAGTCTGGGAAGGTTCCAGATTGACCCAGCCAACCGCTGCAAATGTGGCTGCCATCTAGCCCAGCTGCCTTGCTTGTCAGGCCTGGCTCCAGCCTGGGCTGCCTGTGCAGTGGAGGGAGAGGCAGAGCTGCTTTCCTCACCAGAGGCCACAGGCCAACAGGTAGCCTTGACTGACCGGTCTGATACAGATCAGAAAAGAACTGTACTGCAACGGGGAAAGTGGGAGGTCTTGCAGCGTTCAGGGTGGAGTCAAAGGTGAGACTGGCTTAGAACCCTGACTGCTTTGGGAGCCACAAGTGATGGACGTCGTGGTACTCCACAGGATGCTCCTACTGAACTCCCAAATCCTAGTACATTCGAAGGGGAGAAGCAGTTTTATTATACCACAAAGTGTCTTTTTGTTTGTTTGTTTTTGGTTTTTGTTTGTTTGTTTTATAACAAGCTTTCAGGTAGGCTTTTCTTTTTTTAAATTTTATGTGCATGGTTGTTTCTTCACCTGTATGTCTTCTGTGTTATGTATGTGCTTTGGCTATGTGTATTTTGTGAATCATGCATGAGCAATGACTGTGTGTATGGTTGTTTTGCCTGCATGTGTTCTGTGCATCATGTTTGTGCGGTGCCCGCGAAGGCCAGAAGAGGGTTAGCTATCCTGGATCTGGAGGTACAGACTGTTGTTCGGTGTCATACAGGTACTGCTGATGGACCCAGGTTCTCTGGAAGAGCAGTCAATGTTTCTAACCAGTGAGTCATCTTTCCAGTTAAACGTAGTGACTTCTTTGGAAGACAATGTCTTAAGCATTGTGTAGTGGCACGTGCTTTTATTTCCAGCACTCCTGAGGCAGAGACACCCCTAAATTTGAGGCCATCCTAATCTAGAGAGTTCCAGGATAGCCAGAGCTACACAGAGAAACCCTGTCTCGAAAAAGAAGAGAAAGAAAATAAAAAGACAATGTCTTTATATGATATACTAACTCTATAGACATTTTCCAGTCAACTTTTCACTTAATAAATTTTATGGTATTTGATTTTTAACTCAGTGGTAGCTTGTGTTTAGAAGTTTGAGTTCAAAGGTCAAAGACTTAGCATTGTTCTGTTTTACTTAAAAGTTGTTGTTGTTGTTGTTAATATTGTTGTTGAGACGGGATCTCAGAGCAGGCTAGCCTCTAACTCCAGGCATCCCCCTGCCTCATCCTCCCAAGTACTGGCATCACAGTTTTTCATCACTTGGTTCAGGAGGCGTTATTGTTCAGTGTGTTCTTAAGACACAATTTAAAAGAACTCCAAAAAAGAACTCCAAAGTCCATTTCCTATCCTTGAAGCAAGACTGTGTGATGATGCCGGCAGCTTTTGTAACTTTTTCCAACAGATCTTCTCTAAGGGAAAGTGGGTTTTGGTTATTTAGGTCATTGAGTCAGAAAGCAAACCGTTTGTCTTTGATCGTGCCCTTGCCAGAAGATCCCTAACTCATTAGCGCGCTATTAATGAGGCTGGATTTTAAAGCAGGTGTTGTTAAGTGCAATCAGAGCAGCTTTATTAAGCTGCAAATTGTCTTGCGATGACAAAGGAAGTCAGATTGGTCCATGCACAGTTAACCTTTGTCTCTCTGCATGGCTTGGCTGATTAAACAGCAATTGATAATGACCTTCAGCCTGGCAAAGCCGGAAATGGAGATGCCTGATGTTGGTATTCATTGTATGCGATGTGAGTGACAGGCGGGCAGTCTCTTTAATTTAGAAATCTATAATGCAATTTCAAAATTAACTAATATTGCAGCGCAATGAACCACTAATTTATGTGTATTACGCTGGTATTTTGATGTGCATGTTGTTTGAGATGAGAATATTATCGATGGGAATTAACTTTGAGTGGGAGCCGTGTTGACAGACCGTCTTTAGTAACTAGAAAGAGGATTGTGGAAGACAAAGGAAATAGACCCATTTCTTCCTTTCATGGACTAACCACCCTGAAGAGTGGCCTACTGAGTCCAACACAGGCCCTGCTTGTGAAGAGGCCTCAGTAGCTTGGTAAACAAGAACATTGATCTTACTGCAGCTTATTCAGGGCAACAGTGATATATCAAGAAATAGCAGGACCTCCACTAATTCCAAAAATGTAGAGGACGAGACAGTGAGTGAATGGAACCTTAGAATTTCTACACCGTGTGTGATGTGCTGGATTCCTTGCTCTTGCTTCCTCATTGGCTCCCCACTAAACATTTCTTAGATTAAAGGGTCATCGATTCACAGAGAAGATGACAACATTCTCAGTCAGGATGATTTGCCTGAACTCAGCTGAGCAGTGTGGATCTAAAGTCACAGCTCACTTCTAAAACCTACATTATTCAAAACACCGAGTAGAAACACACTAGATAGATAGGATGAGTAAAGGCCTTTGTCGCTTGCACTTTGCAGGCGTACACACTCGTGTGTGTGTGTGTGTGTGTGTGTGTGTGGGGAGAGAGAGAGAGAGAGAGAGAGAGAGAGAGAGAGAGAGAGAGAGTTTGAATGTTTCCTGGTTTAGGGAACAGAAAAGTGGTTACCGTACCACGAGATTAACTTGAAGCAATGGCTTCCTTCTCATGGAATGACACATTTCTTTGTATATCTTTGCAAGTTCATCTTCATGAACAGACATTAAACAGTGTTACATCACAGAATTCTCCATTTGCATGTAAAGCCTTTGCAAAGTACTCCGCTAAAATAGAAGTATTGGAGGTAATTATAATTTGGACCCTTGCTAATGCTTCCAGTTCCCAGTTTGGGGCGAAGGACATTGTACCGTGGTATAGGGTTCTGTTCCTGGCTCCAATGGGGTTTGCTTAACTGGCAAACAGGGCTAGAGAGATCTCTTTCTCCCTGCAGGAGCTTTCAGAGCCTTTAATATGCTAATGATACCGTGACTTCGCGGAGAGAATCTAGCGTTCCACATTTCCCAAGCTTTCATGACCAGGAGGCCCTTTGTTCCTTGAGCACCAATTAACACTCACAAGAATTGTGTGCGCAGAACAGAAAGTCCCTGCTCCATATAACGTTAGCTGCCAGTAGCAGCCTAGAGCCGGCTAAGCAGGGCTGTAGACGGAAGCTTAGGGATGGGGAAAACCATAGATTTACCTTTTGCACAGCTTTGCTGTGACGTGTCGTAATTATTGAGACACTAGAACAATCTTAATGAACAGGGTAATCATTAAACACATAGATATAAATGATCCTCATCTAAATTGCCCAAAGCAAATGTGAATAGTTACTATAAATATCAGTGGGGATTTCCTGACTCTTACATTTCTTCTGAATGGTACTTGAATATGCTCTTTATTTTCAGATTATCTAAAAGTAATTAAAAGATTAATTGGAGTAAATGGAATGTGAGATTTTGATAGAAGCACCGCAAATTGCTAAGGATTGACTGAAGCCCACACAGAATGGATCGTCTGCACTTGATGAGTTGTATTGTTCTCAGAAAACAGCATCTTGGGATATCAGAGGCATCTTTCAAAAGTACATTTTCCAAATCATTTTCCAAGATCCCTGTTTCTGATGGGCAGTCAAATGTCAGTCTCTCCATTGTGAGCTAGGGCTTCCTGCTTTGGTTCTGACTAGGGTTCTCCATGTTGGTGTCTGCTGGGAGTCGTTGCTACGATTCATTCCGCATGTTACCTCCTGGTAACACCGTCCTGTGAAATCCCTATGCGGAACTCCTAAACTCCCCCTCCAGGAGCGAAAGCCTTCAATTACAGGTTGTCTCTGCCACTCCAAATCCCTGGGCTGCATTATGCCTGTCATTGCTATGGGACATCCTGCTCCGGACCTGTGACTACATCCATCTAAGTGTCATAGTAACCGTGGGAGCTGCCCTGCCCTGCCGTTCCCCCCTTGAAGTCCCTGGAATGTGTCCAATATGCTATACAATAGTAGCATTGCCTAGAAATGCCCGTACTCCCAAAGCAAGAAAGGAGCCTGCAAGAATCTCCAAGGAGCGTTAGATTTAAAAAGACATGAACTTCATTTGCTGTGGTGTGTCATAATTGCTTTGTTTCACATCATAATCGTTTTGTTCATCCATATGTCTTCCGGAATCCCTTGGAAGATCACCTCGTTAGGGAAAAAAAAATCTAATGTCTAGCTCTAAAATTGCTCTCTGCCACCAACAGATTCCCAAAATAGCAAGTGATAAAAATTATCATTGGCACTAACTGCAACCAGGTCACCTGTTAAACTTGCTGACAGCCTTGAGCGACTTTTGCATTCGGCTGGTGATCAGCAGATAGAAGTGTTACCTGGCTGCCTGGCTATTGGTGCAAAGCAGGGATCGTTTGCTTCTTCCTCCAAGGTGGTTTGTCTTATTCACAGCATAGCAAGGTTCGAGTCGGATTATTTTACTCATCTGGCAGCGAGAGGTCGTAACCTGGATAGGTGAATATTATTTCGCACAAGGGGATAAGAAAAGTGGCTGATGTTTCATTTTTCCCGAGGGAAGAAATGTATTTGCTGGATCCTAACCATTTTGGTAAATCGACATTTGAAACTGACTCGTCTACACATCCTTTGAAAGACAAACTGAGCAGCTGATGATCCACATCTCTGTGCTGAAAATGCTGCTCACGGAGCTGTGACCAGAGGCTCCGCCCACATGGGGAAACTTCTAGCCTTCGTAGTTAGCATTCAAAGGGGGAGATGGGTCCAGAAATAACCTCCAAGAAATGTTTGCTCTAGAAATCACATTGTTGGAAAAAAAAAAAAAAACTAGCTTTTTATAGAGTTAAAATTGTGACGCTGCCCGCCATGTGGACGAGGAGGGAATATTCGATAGGGCCCCGCTGGAGAACATTTGAATTGAGTAGATGATGGTTCTGTCTAGTGCCAACATGCTCCTCTTCACTGGTTCCTCTCTTTGGTTCTCCACTTACTTCAGTCACACTAGGAGCATGTGGTACTCAGACTGTGGTTTGTGGAGTCTGCCTCCAGAGCAGGAAACACGGTACCAACCGGAAAACTGCTGGGCAGGCCAGTGTTCCAACTCCATTACCCATGGCTGATTCAGAATCTGGGTGTGGGCCCCACTATCTGTGCCTAAGCTGGCTTCCACTTATAAAGGTGGGAAATGACAGGTGTTTTAGCTCCATCTGCATCACAGAAGACCCAAACACCCTAGAGAAACAGCTCAGAGATCTATGGTTGATTTCATCTCAGAGTTTTAGAAGGCTCAATCTAGGGTCGATTGGACCAAGATACCTGGGCAGAGCATCACAGCTGTGGGAGCACATGGGGAGATGTTTACTTCATGGCTGACCAGGAAGGAGGAGGAAGGACAAGGCAGGCATTAAGACTGCTTTTACTTTTTCTTTGGTTTGCTCTGCCCTTGAGATGGTGCGGATGAGTCTTCTGACCTCACTTCCATTCATCTCCTCTGGAAATACCTACAGACGTACACACTCACGCTTGGATGGGTCCACGCGTGCGCACACAAATACATCCACACACATACACAAGCACACGTACAAACACACATACACATATTACTCCCCTCCTAGATGACTGTAAATCAAATCAAGTTGACAACGAAGATACACCGTCAGGGTTGTGATTAGAACCGTGCCATTATTTCAGACCTTCCTACTCAAGTCTCCTAAAAAGGAGACTGCAATTGAGCAGTCAGGTGTATGAGCACAAAACCCCTAAACTGACTTGTCTAGGATCTATTTTCTACCTGCCAACTGAAGCATGCCGGTGATGTGGTTTCTAAAACAACTCCCATTCTGTAACCCTGCACTAATATTTCCATATTAAAACTTAACGTCTACCCCAACACTGTAACTCAGAGTGCCCAGTTTTCAAACTCGCTGCCCATAGCAGTTGCACCCCCTTCTTAGGCTTTGTCTCTCAGAGCCTTCGTTCTCCCCATTTTTAAGCTGCTGATAATAATAGTGCTCAGGTTTTAGAGGTTTAGAGGTGAAGGCGATGCGGCGTGGGGTGTCCGCAGCAGGGCAGCTGATGTACACAGACCCAATAAAGAATGCCTGCCACACTTTGGAAGTAGAATTCTGAGAAATGATGTCCAGACTTCAAAGCCGAGTCAATAAAGGGAATGTCATCGGAAGCCTCTCTCTAGCCACGAGGAAAGCAAATGGATACATTTGCCCCAGTTGCTTCTAATTGAACTGGACCCAAGCATGAGGGCCGGAGCTCAAATCTCCAGAAGACCCATAAAGAGGTAGACCCAGGCCCTGTTGGAGCCTATAGCCTTGGTGATATAGGGGGTGGTGGCAGGATGATCACTGAGGCTTTTTAGCTACCAGCCTCACTCCTGGGAAGACATTATTAAGGGAATACGTGGGAGGATAGAGCAGGATACTGGGCATCTTTCTCTGATCTCCACTGGAGGACCCGTACGCCAGTGCAGGCATAGATCCACCCACCCACATTTACAGAAGATCTTCCTGGTGCTTTATCAAAGACTAATTATCCCAAAACCTGGGTGATATGCTGGTGGAATGGTGAGATGCCGATATAGTATTTTTTGAAATGTCGTCCCGGTATTATTGCTGTTTGGCCCCAATAAAGAAAACACAACTCTTTGGGGCTGTATTTGCAAACAGTCAACAAGGAAATCATGCATTAATCCTGCAGATGAAAGCTGTTCCCATTGATCTGTGTTTATCGCAGCTCCAGACAGCCTGATTGGGAAAGCACTCTGTCACGGGGGAGCCAGAAAGGCAGCCGATGAGTGGCTGCTGCTTTCCTGGGAGGTGTTGGGTAGCAGACAGGGTTTTGTTGACCTTGTTCCTGCACACAATGAGTCTGTGTGGAGGGCCGTGTGCAGCAGTGCCTGGGCCTCTGTTTTTACTTCTTAATTTCTTTCACGGCATCAAAAGGCTTTTTCTCTTCCAAAGCTTTTCTTTCTCTTTTACCCCTGAGCCTCTGCAATTGAGGCACAAGCGCAATCTACCAGCAGCAGCCTTTGTTCTGGCCTTTCAGGAGGCCAGGGAACAGTGTGAGTCCTTCCTAATTAGCCTGTGGACCAATGAAATGGTTCTCCAAGCCAGGAGCAGCGGCGGCAAGCCCACAGCCCAAGTGGTAGGAAAGGGGGGAAAGGCCTCTTTAATTAAGGCCCAACAAAACCAGCTTTAAAAAAAATGGTATTTTCCTCTCTACAGATGCCTTTTGAAAAAATCCCTGTAAATGCTGGCACATGCACAGGCTCTCAGACGGTGCCTCTGCTTATGCCAATGAGCAGGAGGCTCAGTTTGGGGCTTTGAATTGCAGAATTCCTGGCCTGTAAGTTTGGGAGCCCACAGCCTTCGCCTTGGCCCCTGTCTGCATTTGAACGAGTACAGCCTGTGCCGGACATAGAAAGCTGCAATCACTAGATGGTCCCCACTTCTTGAAACTATGCCCAACAGCCTACCTTCTACGCTTGACATTTACGTGGGACATTCACAAATGTCACGGCACAAAAGCCTCGCCTACAGCACGGATGTGTTAATTTTTTGTTTTCCTCCCTTGTTTGTCCCGCATCTACGTCTTTTAGTTGTAACACACTGGTTATTTCTTTCTCCGGTGACTTCTTCAGCGGGTTCACCGAGGACAGGTTTAGGAGCCAGTTTTAGATATAGACACATTCCTTGTCTATATCCTTTCTATCCTCCATCTTTGCATGTCATAAGTATGTGTCACTGTGAAAAGGGTAAGCCTTTGTGATTAGCCTCGCCTCTGTGTTTTCAAACTAGACTGTTTTCCCTTGATTTGAAAAGCTATGAACATTTGCCACAATATTAGAGAGAATTATCATGCAGAGAGCCATATTAAGACAAAGCTTTAAAGCCCTGTAAAATGCAATGCTTCAAGATGGTACTGCACGCTTGGCGAGACATCAGCCCTTCTATGTGTTCCGTGTGAGTTTGCATAGGTGTTCCCCACTTGGCAGAGCGTGTAAATACACACTGGAGTCATTACATATAGCTACGTTATCATTTTCAGTGGCCGTATACTATCACCTTTTAAAGATTAGCAAGACCCCACTGAACACATTTTTAATCAGCTTACTTAGTACAAGGCTTCCCTATGGCAGCTTCACGCATACTCATTTTTTGTCGATTCTTCTCCCCCATCTACCTGCCTCCCCTGCACCCACGTAAACCCTTCCACCTCAAGTCCTTCCCTTTCCACTTTCATATCATGAGCATTCTATTAACTTCCCCACCTCTCCCCCTTCTTGTGAACCCCTGATCCCAGGTAAATACATATACATAAAATTTAGAAGCTAGGATCCACATATTGGGGGGGGGGGAATCGTGTTGTTTTTGCTTTTCTGAACCTTTATTACCTCAATATACTATTTCCAGTTTCAGCCATTTTCCTGTAAAATTTATGATTTGATCTTTCCTTCTAGCTAAGTAAGATTCCACGGTGCATGTACCACATCTCCGTTGTTCGTGCATCTGTTTATGTGTCTTCACGCTTATTCCATATCTTTGATTCCATGAATGGAGCACTAACAATGACAAATTTGAAAGTACCTCTGGAGTAGAACAAAGAGTCCTTCAGGGATATACCAAGTCAAATGGTCATATGGTCAATTTTAGTGTTTTTATTTCTGTTGTGGCTTCACCAGCTGAGACTCCAACCAGCAGTGAATTAAGGCTTCCTTTTCTCCCACAATCTCATTAGTCTTTCTCGTTACCTGTTTTGTTTCTTCGCTCGATTTGGGGGTTGATGGCCTGTTTTCTCTTCAGTTTTTCTTTGTTTTAGTTGCTTGTATATTCTAGATATTAATCTTCTGTCCAGCAGAGAGCTGCCAGGAAATTTCTCCCACTCCACACATTCGGTCTTCATTCAGCTAGCTGCTTTCTATCATGCAGAGGCTTTCAGTTCCCTTCCTTCTCACTTCCTCCTCTGAGCTCCCGAACTTTTACTCAGAAAGTCGTTGCTGTGCCTCTATCTTGAAAACTTTATCCTCTACCAGTTTCGGAGGTTCGGGTCTTATATTCAGGTCTTTGATCCATTTGGAGTTGACGTTCATGCTGGGTGAGATATAAAGGTTCTGATTCCACTCACATACATGTAGATACTCCGTTTCCCCAGCACCATTTGTTCAAAAGCCTGGCTTTTCTCTAATGATCAGGGCATCTTTATCACAAATCAGTATCATAGGTTTTTGTCTGCATATGTTCTGCTTCATTATGTAGGCATCTATTTTAGTCCGTACCATGCTGTGTTTGTTCCTGAACCTTTGCAGTGCACCCTGAAATCAAGTGTGGGGATGCTTTCATCACTATCATCATCTTCTTCACCATCATCATTATTTTGCTCAGGATACGTTGGCTATTTCTCATGTTTCCAAATAAACTTTTTTCTATTCCTGTGAAGAATGGAACTGGTATTTTTTTTTTCATGGAAACTGCACCAAATCTGTAGACTGCTCTTACTAGGATACTGGTGCTTCCAACCCGTGAGCGTGGGACATCTGTCCGTCATCTAGGGTCTTCTCTAATTTCTCTGGTGCATTTTCAACCTTTGTTATTATGTTCATTTCTTTGATTATATTTATTCCATAAACAAAATGTCTGTGTACTTGTCAACACAACCCAAGTTCCCATTGTAATGAAGGTCTTTGTCTTTGGAGGCAATATATACTAGGCTAAACATGAATATACATGAGAAGCTAGAATCACTGCACTTAGTTTATATGATTCGAGGAAGAAATACGTATAAGCATAAATAACATCCTTGCTTTTGATTTTTTTCCTACACAGAATTGCTTTGGCAATGGGATCATTTAGATAACAAGCTGTAAGGAGTGAGAGAATTCAAGCACCTTCTGTTGTCTAGATGGCCTGATGTTTCCATTTGTTTCAAAAATAGCCTGTCTAGAACACATGAAATATTCAGCCAACTCCCTGCAAAGTTGTTGGAATTTTGAAGTGTTGAGCATTTTTTAGTGATGGAGTGTCATGCTTAGCAACCACATTCAGCAAAAGGGGGAGCTAAAGTCACCCCTGAACTCAGTTCTGTTTCACCATCAATAATTACCTTGAAAGATGTATGCCTCTTACAAAGAGGACAAAATCAGCAGCCTGATTCTCTGGGAGAAAGACCAAGCTATTCAGAACCATTGTTTCTACCCATAGTCACTTCATATATCAAGGCCTCAACATTATTAGCTATAAAGAAAGAAAAATGCCTGCTTAGAATGTCATCAAGTTCAAGGAACATAAAGTCAGTAGCTTGCTTTTCGCATTGTAGTTTCACTTCAAAAAGTTTCTTTAAGGACATACTATTTCAGGCTTTAAGAGATACACAAAACCTTCCATTTTCCGGCATAGAATATACAAAGGATTTTCACACATACGATCTAATTTACTGCTAAAGTTCTTTGAGTCATTAGTATAATTATCACTTGTAATTTAAGTTTAAGAAAACTACAACTCAGAGCAAAATAAAGATTCTGACCAGGCCTCATGTAATGTCAGAGTTGAAACAATCTCAATTCTTTACTTTGCTAGGTTTACTGTATTCTTCCCTAGGTGTTTTTTGGCAAAGGTTATGGAACATGAATCTTGAAAGGTGGGTTCATGGATATTTTGTCATTTTTATCACATGACCATCTCGTCAATGAAGGTTCAGTGATCTGAAGTGTGGGTGCCCACCAAACATTACCTAGTGGTTAGGTGGACAAGTGGCTGAGGGCCTGGGAGAGACATTTCAGATGAGTGGTACAGTGTGTGCTGCATCTGCCTACATGGCACCTGGAGCTGTTGGCACAGAAGAGATGAATGCAAGAAAATTACTTTAGCACTTGTGGTAGTTTAAATGAAATTTCCCATGTAGGCTTATATGTGGGAATGCTTAATCCCAATTAGTGAAACTGTTTAGAAAGCATTGGGAGGTGTGGCCTCATTGAAAGAAGAGGTGTCAAAAGCTCATGCCCAGTCCAGCCACTCTCTCTCTACCTGAAGGTCAGGATGTAAACTCTTAGCTACTGCTCCAGCACCATGCCTCTCCTTCCATCATGATTATGGACTAACCCCGCTAAACTGTAAGCAAGCTCCTAACTAAATGCATTCATTTATGAGTTGCCTTGGTGTCTCTACATAGGAACCAAGCAGTAACTAAAACTGCTCAAATTTAGCATTAGTATTTTCATCCAAGCTACTGAATAACCATCAGTTTTTTTTTAAGTCCAGGAGCTCCCTGTAAGCCAAGATTGGTGCTGATGAGGGGGAGATTCTAAGGAAGGGATGTTGGTCTTTCATGCATTGTGTATCCAGCAGTGATGGGCATTGGTAGCTGTGAGTCACCAGTAGGAAACCAATCTTATGCACAGTAACGATGCTCACTCCCCAGTCTCTCATCCCTAGTAATTCAGCCTGGATGAAATGCTGATTCACGGAGGAGGACATCAGAAAGTCTAACCCAAGATTCTCTGAAACAGGAATCAACAAGGTACAGTAGTGTCAATAGTCCTCTGTTGAAGCTTTCTCCCACTGTTTCCAATCCCAGAGCAAATCGTCTGAAGATGTGATGAGATGTGTAGCCAAGTCCCACTGAGTTCCTACAGTGGCTGCCAATGTGCTCCAAGGTGATGGAGCTGCCTCTTCACAGCCCAGAGGATGGAGAGTGGAATTCTGCTGTCCTTCTACAAAGTAAAGCTGCTTCTCTCAGGACAGGTAGAACTGTCACAAGAAAGCTACATAGAAAAGCATGGCAGTAGGACCCATGTCTCTGTCTATAAATGCATGTGGAACAGAAAGTAGAGTCCAGTGGAGGCCATTCACAAAGACTGCCTGGGCCGTGGGCCATTTCTATGGCATCCCACTCCAGATGTGCTCAAGCTAGGCTCCCTTACAGTGGGAGCGCCTTCTCTCCTGGGTTTAGTTTTCATTATTTGTCCCACGTTCCCGTGTGCTTCGTTTCTGTGCCTTTTACCTCTGGCCTTTCTGTATCTGTGTCCTATTGTGGTTTTGTTTCCTGGTTCTGTTTCTTAATTGAAATTGAGGAAATCGTTTCCCCCCAACTCACAAGAAGGAATGGTGGAGGACCCTCTCATTTCCCCCAAGAAAAGCAAAAAAATGAAACTAAACTGGTTTCCAACGTCCAGCTAAAACAAGATCGAACAGTAGAGCACAGGCTGTATCTTTCTGATTTCCTGTATGGAACGAGAAGGTAAGATTAACAACCATTATAAAAGCAGCCAAAGGAAGGCCAAATGGGCTTCTTCATTACTGTCTGTGAAAGCTGGAGTTGATAGAAAATGGGGAAAATCTGTCCGAAGTTCTCCAAACGTATTTCAAGGCTAACTGAGAAATGAGTGAAGAAAAATCGTAGGCTTGAACTATTTTAAAGTACTGCTTACGTTGTTTTTATGCTATAATTTTGATTTTAACTGGCAACTCTAATCACACTTTTCTTTTACCTACTTTAACGTAACTCAGTACTGACTTTATAAAGAGATTATTCTGGGGCCATACTCCAGGGTGCATCTTGCAATTGAACTGAGAAGCCTTTGTATCCTTAAACGTGTGTATGAAAGAGTGTGAATGTTTTGTTGGACACATAGCTCTGGGCAAATGTATAAAGAAGGGGGTTGGTGGCACAGTATATTAGGCAAGGTTTTCTGGAAAAGAGCACCAATAGAACAGAAAGAGGTGCTTATAGAAGAGGAGATTTCTTGTAGGAATTGGGTTATGAGATTCTGGAGGTTGAGAAGCCCCATGCTCTGCCACCTGCAAGCTGGAGACCCAGGAGAGCTGGGGGTGCATTCCTGTCAGAACAGAAAGGCCTGAAAGACCAAGAGGGGTTGTCAGTAGATGTAAAGATGTGATGACTCACAAACCAGGACCATCGATGTTCAAGGACAAGACAGGATAGACATTCCAGTTCAACGAAAGAATGACAGAGAGAAACAGAAGAATGAATTTGACTACATGTGCAAGTTGCCTAAGCTACTTCCTACTGCTGTGGTAAAACAACATGACCACAGGAACTAGGGGAGGAGAACTTTTATTTGGCTTACAGATTCCAGTCCAGAGAAACCACCAGAGAAAGCCAAGGTAGAAGGTCAAAGTAGGCACCTGGAGGTAGGCACTGAAGCAGAGAGCATGGGGGAATGCTCCTTGCTAACCTGCTCCCTGTGACTTGTTCATCCTGCTGTCTTACACAAGTCAGAATCAAGTGAGAAGAGGTTGCACTGCCCCCAGGCAGCTTGATTCTTTCATATCAACCCCTAATCAAGAGAATATCCTCACCCGAGACATGACTGCAGCCCAACCCAATGGAGGTGATTTTGCAATCGTTGACAAGACAAAAAAAAAAAAAAAAAAAAAAAAAAAAAAAAAAAAAAAAAAAAAAAGGTAATCAGTAGATCCTTTTTCTACTGACTGAGATGCTAATTTCTCCTAGCAATCTCGGACAGATACTTGCAGAAATAATTTTAATTTTACTGGTTACCAAAGTATCCCTTTGCTTAGTCAAGTGGACACACAATAGTAATTGCCACAGATGGTTTTATTGAACAGTCCTCAAAATAATGACTGGAAATATTTCCTATTTTCTGACCATGTATAACTCTCTTTATTCCTTCTCCCCATTCCCTCTCTCTTCTTCCCTCTTTTTCTTCTTTTCTTTCCCTTTTAATTCTTCCATTCTCTGTTTCTTTTCTTCTTTCTTTCTCTCCCTCCCTCCTTTTTCCCTGTTCTGTTTTTTCAAATAATTTCTGTTCCTTTGTTTATAATTCGAACTTTGGAATCCCAGTGCCAAAAGTGGGTGCCCAGTGTCCTAAATGGATCACTTACACTCATAAAGCAAGGTACCCAGTAGTTCCACAGCTATAGCTAGAGGAAGTTTCCTGCAGTCAGCTGATATTCTAGGTATTGAGCGTGTTTGCAGGTATTCTGGAAGCCATTTACATTTTATCCACACTGGGATTCTGGAGAGATTATAAAAATTGAAACAAGACAGGGCAAAATAACATACTTTACAGGCCATAAGACTGCTAACAGTCCAGTGTAATCTAGTCATTGTATTATGGTCTTGTATTCTCTAAGGAGTGTCTGAAATCTATGAGATATTTCTGTATCCACATTTCCATTGGACTCTTAAGGTCTATCTGAAGACCTTAATTGTAAAGGAGATCAAGGTGTCCCCCTGATTTCATTGTGTTTGCAGCAAGTGTTCTGGGAGATTACATTTCCCTGGCTCCTGTCAAAGAAAGCCCGAGATTGACATTCACCAGGATGTCCCGTCAGTCCTTGGAGAGTTTGGTCTATGAATTTTTGAATTTCAAGGGGCAGGAAAAATAGATAGTATTTACCCAGAAGCTCACAAGCAAGGTCTACCCTAAATAGGACTGGCGCTCGATGGTACTTCATTCATATAGCTCATTTTCTTCCTTGTCTCCTCTTTCCGGCACCTTCCAAACTATGTGGACCTCCCCTGGTCTCCTCAGAGGCTTTAATGCACTGCCAATCTTCAAATCCTGAGAGGCTTACTTCATAACCCTGTTCCTCTTAGCCGCAGTGTGAACTCAGGTCCTCATTTTGTATTTTAAAATTGATTTGCCTCTTCTTAGCTTGAAGTGTAGTTGAATTTCATATTTCACATTTCTCTCTCTCAAAATAAGTAGTTCCAAATGAAAATAAAGTTTCTCTGTCTCCACAGCCCTGAGTCAGTGATTTTATATAGGAAAACGATGAAGAGATGGTAAAACACCTTGGAAGATAGCCTTGGGATTTCTTATAATACTAAACGTACTCGAGCCATACAATCCAGTAACAGTGTTCCTTAAGCATTGCATCCAAAACTGTGCGCTATTGTCCACATACCAAAGCCACCTTGATTACTTATTTAACAAGAAGCTGTCATACATCTTGAATATTATCAGTAAAGAAAAATGAGCTAGGAAGCAACGAAAAGGCACAGAGGACTTCTGAATACAATTAGGAAGTGGAACAAAGCCAAACAGATTTCGCTTTGATTCCAGCTATGTGGCCCTGGGTAATCCAAATGTTTGGATACAATAAAAGAGATGAGTGGTCATGGGGTCTGGTGGTGAAGGAGGATTAGGCAGAGTATGCAGGATGCTATCTTGAGAGGCTGTTCATCATTGTACATCTGTCCAAATCCAATGAAATGCACAGCAACAAGGGGAAACACTCAGACAAACTATGGACCCTACACAATAATAAGATAGCAGTGTAGCGTCATCAGCAAGCAAATGTGCCACTTAAAGGGACGATATTGACAATGAGGAGACTACGCATATATGAGAATAGATGCGTAAAGTTTCCTGTACCTTATACTTCTTTTTACTGTGAATACAGAAACAATATGAAAAATTAGTCTGACTATAACATGTGTACCAAAATTTTAGAAAGTCCATTTTATAGTACATACTGCTCGGTAGAACCTACTATAATGAGAAAAAAGTACTGATGAATACAGAAGTGACAACCAACACACACAGAGCTGCAGAGCACAATGCAGGAGATGTGGTTTGCCTACCCTTTTTGTTTATGTGTAGCGAAATTACATTCCAGTAAAGAGGAAGGAGCTGTTCCCAAACAGAAGAAAATTGCTAGTGGAGCTACATTCCAAAGGCACACAGTGCAATCTAAAAGAAGCTCCAGAAACATTTTTCAGTAATGGAATTCTGTTAGGACACAGTAACAACCAGAAAGTGGATAAGAAACAAACACTGAGTTTTTCAAACATTCAGTTCCTCCCAATAGTTGGTTTTGGGAAACAACCAAATTTAGTCAACGCCCATCATTCATGTTCAACTGGTATTTCAGTAAACTCAACCAAGCCAGCTCACACCTCTGAAACCAATTTAGAAGCTATGAAATTTTTTTCATTTTTAAAAAAAAAATAGTAATCATAATAAAGCATAATAGACTCCAGAGCACTACAAGGTTACATCCCTAACAGAGGGGCCAATACTGCACAATTGTCCTGTCCTTAACACAGAATCTAAAATCAGTGTGTAGGTGCTTTTGACAGCATTCAGAAAGGTGATTTTTACCTTCATAAAGTATGTATTATTGACATCTCTGCAACGTATTCATAAAATAAGACCCAAAGGTTCCCAACTTGTAGAGTTCTTACATTCTTTGAAAAAGTAGTCCCACACCCAACACTTGTGCTCTTCTGTGTAACAATTAAAAAATAAGCTTGAAAATGCTGGATTATTCCAGAGTGGGCATTCTATATGCTCTAGGTTGGTTTTTAATGCCTGTGTGAGTGTTCTGTATGCTCTAGATCGGCTTGTTATGCCTGTGTGAGTGTTCTCTATGCTCCAGGTTGGTTTGTTATGCCTATGTGAGTGTTCTGTATGCTCTAGGTTGACGTGTTATGCCTATGTGAGTGTTCTGTATGCTCTAGGTTGGCTTGTTATGCCTTTATAAGTGTTCTATATGCCTTAGGTTGTCTTGTTAAACTTCCAGGGAAATAATTGGTGCACTATAGACAGGGTAGTAGGCAAGATTACTTCTCTCTAGGTTAACTT
The DNA here is from genome assembly GCF_014885135.2 of Alexandromys fortis. Taxonomy (NCBI): domain Eukaryota; kingdom Metazoa; phylum Chordata; class Mammalia; order Rodentia; family Cricetidae; genus Alexandromys; species Alexandromys fortis. The sequence continues at coordinate 3,635,485 of NW_026067917.1, read as the reverse complement.
TCATTGTTGTTCAGGGAATAAGGTGAGTCTAGGAAAGTCATTCCTCATTCCCAGGATTCAGCGTCCTCCTTTGTAAGCTAAAAAGCATAAAAAGTGATGGTTCACAGATTCTGTTTCATTATCCAGTAGTAACTTAAACAGGCATGAGATTGCGATGATTACTATTGAAGATCAACTTTACAGAATCTACAATCACCTACTAAATGAACCTCTGGATGGGTCTATGAGGCAATTCTAGATTGTGTTTATTGAGGTAGGATGAGCCACTCTAAATGTAGGCTCCTGGATCCAGGACTGCATAAAAATGAGAAAGTGAGCCACTCACTCTGGCACCCAGCTTTCTCTGCTTCTGGCCTATGGCCACTGTGTGAGCAGCTGCCTCAAGCTTCTGCTGCCTTGATAGGCTGTAATCTCCTCCTGTGAGTTCCAGTCAGCTTTGTCTTCCTTAAACTACTTTTGCCTGGCATTTGGCACAGCAAAGAGAAAAGTCACTGATAAAGTGCCGGGTTATCAATCTTCAGTTTTGTCAAGTAAGGACATTCAAAATCTGCATGTCCTGTCACTGCGATTTCATAAGGGAAGAGAAATTTAACACCCTGGAAATATATCTGTTCCTGACTTGCCATCCGGTTGATGATATTTTCTTACTGTAATGAAAATGGATTTAGACTCAGATCAAAAACAGCTGTCGGGTCTTGGAGCTGGACATTATTCAGTGTTTATTCCCCACCTGTTTACTGGTTCCCTACCGGTCATACTCTTATGGCTGAGAAACAGTACCCTTACACTTATCTCATACGAGTCTGAACTTAGGCTTACTAATGTTCCCCCCTTACCGTAGAACGTTCCTCCTTACTAATCTTTGTTCAGTTGCAACAACAAAAAAGTCCAGATACATTTCAAGTGCTCAGTGGTCACCTGTTATCAGCTACTGTATTAGACAGTGGAGGGCTATAGAAAGACTATTCCCATGGACAAGTCTTATCTAAGTATATGACCAAGGAATATGAGATTGCTTTATTATCTGCCTAGGATTGTATTGGTAGTGGAGGTTTATAGAAAGACAAGTCTTATCTAAGTGTATAAACCAAGGAATGTAAACGTGCATTTTTTTCTTCCCAGAATTATTGCAGCAATGGTTTTGTAAAGAAAGGAAATATATAAGCGTCATCACTCCCAGACTGAATTCTCATGAAAAGAAGCAGACTTTGTTTAGAGGTCTTCCTAACATTAAGGCTCTGCTTAGCACTGACATTCTTTTGGTTTATGGTTTTCTTTTTTTCAGGCGTCTTACTTTGCTGCTAGACCAGATAGAAACACATTATTGATTCTGATGTTTTCCAACCCAGTCCCAGGTTCTAATATCACATGCTATTAGAGAAAGAGTCAAGGATTTGGGGGAAAATGTTTGCTTGGTCTGGACATGGTTCTCTTTTCCAAGCCTTCCCTCAGTAGATCCATTTCCTTAGAGGAACAGGCATGCCTGCCAGTCTCAAATGGGTTCCATCTGCTCGGTACCTAATCCCTATTTAAATCAAACTAAATAAGCAGTTACTTCTTTGGGAACAGTGGGCACATTTCTGTAGTGGGATTGTATGGAAACATCTCAACTCACATCTTCCAGAGCATCCATTTCTGGGGCTCGTTATTCTTTAAGCTCTTTTTAAACTATGTTATAATAAGCACTACAGCTTTTCCTTGTTTCTCAGATGATTGTCTCCCATACACAAGAGGAGCGAGGCAAAGCTTGTGGCTATCTAGTTAATTTAGTCAGGGGAGTCAGCCACAGCACATGATTGCACTTCTCTGGTAAGGAAATCAGAGCGTGGGTGAATTACTGTGCCCAGTCCCTAGGCTCATTTCACCCATACAATGGAAAAGGATATATGCATCTTCCATTCTGTCCACCCTTCTTCTCCTGGTCCCCGATACTCCTGATTAATTCAGGAAAATGAAGTCAGTGTCGCTGATTGTATTGTGATCAGTCTGAACCCAACATTGTTTTCCTGCAGAACATTTGGTGTTTTGTCATTTCGAAATGTATGGGAGGGTAAATGTACTCTGAAAAATCAAAAAAAAAAATTTAGCTGTTTTCAGGAAGTCAGACTAAGGACCAATAACTAATGGAGCTAGAGTTTGAAGCATCAATCACAGCAATCTTGGCAAACCTTATACACATATACACAGGTAACTAATTTTTCTGCTGAGAGTATTTATTATAACTTAATCTGATCCTATAAAATATAGGGAGTTTGTTCTAATATTTATACTGAAATGCCATGAAAGGGCACTCTTTATTTTTCTTTTTGAAACTTGAAATCAAAACACTGTAAAGTTGTATATAATCCAGAAAGCACAGATGAGTTCTGACCTTTATTTGCTGGTTTCTGATGAATGCTCAGCTCTACCCTGGCACGGCAGTGTCTTGGGCCTTCTGGCACACTTTAGACATCACTAGGTTTCTGACTGGGCTCATCTTCCTCCTCTGTCTTTAGTTTCATTGCCCTCCATGTGTAGTCTGTGGCTGGTACCCATGTACAGTGTATCGAGACAGACACTGGTTTTTAATGTCGTATTCTTTATAACCAGCATTTCCTTAGAAAGACAAGAAAAAAAGTGTTAAGGTTACTATCCCCAATTTTGCCCAGCAAACTATGGCTTCCCAGGTCATCCTACAAAAGTTTCTAATGGTGTCACTGTGGGTAAGAAGCCACAGTATCTTTGAGTAGCACTATGTCTGAGATTTCTAGTTACTGAAATTTAAAAAAAAAAAAAAGATGTTGCTCTTTTTCTTTATACCGGAAATATATACAATCTTAAGAAGACTGATAATCCCTGTTCAAGAGTCTTGGGCATGAGAAAAAATAGAATAGTATAAGCAACCTAAGGTTTTGGTTTCTATTCTGGCCGTGCCACACTCTGAACATGAGATGCTGCATGAACTCATTGGTCTTGCAGGTCTGATAAGCCATTCATTTAATCAAAGAATATAGTAATTTGTGTCTCATAGAGGCATGGATTGAAGAAGATTAATAGAATACTCTAAAGACAAGGATCCTTCTGCCAGCCTGGTATTTCTAGCACCTAGGACTGGTATTGAAAAGGAAGAAGGAATTTAATTGAATCTACAAGAGAGTGCAAGACCACTTTGACTTTATGACTGGGCCAGTTAGTAGATGCAAATCCTATACAAAGATCCTGAGCTGTTTGGTTTGGGGTTTTGTTTTTGCTTTCTTTTTTAATTTTATCAACACAAAAAGAACAAATTCAGAGTAAATGACTGGAAGTCTGGACAGGAACTTGCCATCCACAGGACCTAGAATGGGTCTACCTCATAACAGACACTTGGAAGTTGACTAAGTTAATTAATGATGAAAGAGATTTGTGTTATTTTCAGTCATCCCCAAAAGCTCAGTAGAACACATGTTCTGTTCTTCTTGGGTCTTTCATTCTTCCACTCAGCTGATCACCGCTGCTCCTCCTCACCATCAACCAGGCAAAATCTGTAGACTCTTGGCTCCTGAGATGATGAGATGGTTTAAGGGCACTGGCCTTCAAATCAGATGCCCGAGCTAAATCCCTAGATCCCACATTGTGAAGAGGACCGCAGATTCCTGAAAGTTGTCTTCTGAGCCTCATATAAATAATTTTAAACTTGTGGTTCTTTTATCAAAGCCAATTTTGAAAACTTTAAGTCCCGCTTGAGTTATGAAGAAAATTGGCAGAGAGAAAAGAAAACCTACAGTAGATCCTACTCTAATATTACAGTTACTATTGTTTTCTTTTTATAAAGTTCCATGTTTAAGTTTCCTAAGGAGGTTCCCCAGTAACCACAGAGAAATGCTGGAGCTAGCTGATGCTATAAGCCATATGGACCAAACAGATAATGGTAGAACATTTCACCCAGACACAAAAGAATGCATCTTCCTCTCAGCATCTCATGAAACCTTCTCCAAATTTGTCCTTAGACTCAACAGATACAAAAGAAAAAAAAAAGAAAAAACAAACTGAAATAAAATCTGCAACCTTGCTGACCATCACAGATTAAAACTGGATATCAACAAAAACAGAAACGGCAGAAAGTTTCCAAACTCATGGAAACTGAATGAATCATGACTGAATGAAAAATTGGTCAAGAACGGAATTAAATATTTTCTAGAATGGAATGAAAATGAATAAAGAACCCATCCGATCTTGGGGCATAATGAAGATGGTTCTAAGAGACAACGTCATAGAACTAAGTGCCTACATTTTAAAAACAGAGATCATATACCAGTAACAGCAAAGCTGAAATCTCTATAACAAAAAGAAATCACACCCCAAAGGAGTTGATGGTTAAGAAATAATCAACTAAAGGATGAAATCAATAAAATAGAAACCAATAAACCAAACAGAACAAAGAATCAATGAAACAAAGAGTTGGTTCCTTGAGACTGGGCAAACTCTTTTCAAATTAACTAAAAGACAGAAAGAAAATATTCAAATTAACAAAATAGAAATAAAAAGGGAGACATAACAACAGACACTGATGAAATCCAGAGAATCATATGAACATATTTTAAAAACTTGTACTCCACAAAATTGGAAAAGCTACAAAAAAATAATTTTCTTGTTATATACCATTTTCCAAAGTTAAATCAAGCTTAGATAAACAATTCAAACATGCTTATAACTGCTAATAAAATAGAAACAGTCATTAAAAGTCTCCCAACCAAAAAAATAGAAGCTCAGTACCAGATAGTTTTAGTGTAGAATTCTACCAGACTTTCATAGAATAGTTAATAAGAACACTCCTCAAGTTATTCTACAAAATACAAATAACAGAACACTGTCCAATTCATTTTGATGCCACAGTTAACTTGACACCGAAACCACATACGAGATCCAGAGAGAGAGAGAGAGAGAGAGAGAGAGAGAGAGAGAGAGAGAGAGAGAGAGAGAGAATTACAGACCAATTTCCCCTATGAATAAAGATGAAAAAATTCTCAATAAAATACTTGCAAATTGAATCTAAGAACAAATCAAAAAGATCACTCACCATGACCAAGTAGGCTTCAAGGCTTCATTCCCAGACATGCAGGAATGGTTCAACATACATCAGTTGATAAATGTAACCACTATATAGAAAAAAATTTAAAAAAAAAAAAACCTCATCATCATCTCATTAGATGGCACAAAAAGGCTTTGTCAAAATCCAACATCCTTCACGATAAAAGTCCTGGGAATACTAGGGCATAAGGGACATACCTCAACATAATAATGGCAGTGTACAGGAAATTCACAGCCAACATCAACATAAGAAGAGAGAAACTTAAGGAAATTCTGCTAAAATCGGCACTGAGACAAGGCTTTCCACTCTCTCTATGCATCTATTCAATATTCAAGATTGAAGTCTTAACCGGAGCAGTAAGACAACTGAAGGAGATCAAGGGGGTATAAATTGGAAAGGAAGAAGTCAAAGTATCATTATTGGCAAATGATATGATAACATACATAAATGGCCCTAAAGTTCCACTGGGAAACTCCTACAGCTGGATAAACGCTTTCAGAAAAGTAGCTGGATACAAAATGAACCCCAAAGTCATAGTAGCCCTTTTATATGCAAATGGCAGATGGACTGAGAAAGAAGTCAGTGAAAACACCCCTTTCACAGTAGCCTCAAATAATAGGAAATATCTTGAGATAATGCTAACCCAAGCAAGTGAAGTGCCCATATGATAAAAAAAATTTTAAGCCACTGAAGAAAGGAAGTGAAGAAAATATCAGAAAACAGGAAGATCTCCCATGATCATGTATTGGTAGGACTAATATAGTAAAACTAGCCATCCTACCCAAAGCAATCTACATATTCAGCGCAATCCCTATCAAAATGTCAACACAACTCTTCTTTTGAAAGGACGATTTTCAGCTTCATGTAAAAACACAGGAGAGCTAGAAGAATCAGGAACAACGAAAGAGCTGCTGGGGGTCCCACCATCCCCTATTCTCAGCTATTACACAGCTATCTATGGTAAGGAATGCAGCGTGGGGATTAGCCCCTTTGTAAATTAGTCTCTTTCTTTGCTGATTCAAGACTTCCTTATCTGTGTTAAGTTTTGGCTTTGTCACAGTTATCTTCTGTGTCTGGGGGGGAAAAAAAGGGTGGCAGTATATCCTGAAGGTTTATAGGCTTTCTCCAAGACAGATTCCTCTAAAACCATCTGCGGGGAAGCAGGAGGGAGCCGTGGCTTTTCATGGGGAGAAATCTGCCATTTGCGGAATCAAAAATAGAGATTGAATGTATTCACATAAAGGTCGCTATTTCAATTTTAGGTTTCTCTTTCGCCCCTGACCTAAACTGCTGAGGAAGAAAACTCAGTCTTCTCTGGAATTCTGCTTTGCTTATAGCGAAGGCACGGCCCAGATCCTCGCTTTCTCCTGCTGCCGGATTGTGCGCGAGGTTCTCTTTGCTGTCGGAGGAAACTTTCTGGCTTTCGCGTTCACCTTGAATTCCAGATCAGCCATCCCGCGTTGCTCTTAGCAACCATATTTCTTCAACAATATCTTTGTCAATCTGTGCCAGCCTGGGGACACTGCGCAGGTCACCTTTCCATCCTGGCCTGCCAGCCCTATCAACCGCACCACAGTGTAGGCCAGAGCAATCGCGCTCTGAGGAAACAAAGGGCCCATGTTGACATCCATCAAGCTGTAAAGAGCCCCCTTTCTCCCATTTTTTCTTCCTTTTCCTTTCTTCTATCTTTAAATATATTTATATGGTTGTTCGTTTTCTACAGTCAGCAGTTTTCGAGGTCCCACAACTTTTCAAGCCAAACATCAGGATCGCAGCAGTGATTATTTTCGGATAAAATCATTGTGCTACATTGAAGCCATTAGCTCTACCTCATCCCCTACCTTTACGAATGGGAACTCTGGCGACCTTGGGAGACACGTTGTCACACCAGAGGATGAGAATTGCCCTCTACCTTCTAATGCCACATCTAGGACTCCTTTGCATACAGGATTTCTGGTGAAGGCAGGCTGGTGTGGAATTTTGCCTTTAGGGTACTCATGGCCTTTCCGGTGGGGCCTCATTGTGGACGAGTAAGTGAGAACAGACTGAACAGAGAAGCTAACATAATGCTCACTGGTAGTGTTTTCCTAGCGGAAGCAAGGCTCTGGGTTCAACCTCCAGCATGACCAACAATGAAAGCAAGTAAATATAGCTGAACGGAGAAGAAATCAAGTCACAACTTCTAAAGTCTCAAGTGATCCTGGTACTAGGTCAACGCTTTCTGTTTGTGCCGTGTTCGGTCAAGGGAGCAGTAGTTTTACACTCCTGCTAAAGCCACTGAATGCTGAAAGTGGGTCTCGGCACCTCTGTTCTCTTCAGCTAAGAGCAGCCCTAGGGAAGAACAGCCACTGTGCTCAGGGGTTGAGAGTAAGGATTCCTTCCCAAAAGGTTCCCAGAAACACTCACCACCCACCTGTGGGTTCCTTTAGGTAAGCAATGAATCTCATTGAGAACATTTGTGAAGTCTGACATACAGTAGGTAATAAATCAATGCAGAAGGTTCAAAGAATTGTAGTGATGTGATGGGAGAAAGAGCTACGGGACAAAATGGAGATGCTTGGGACGTACCTTGTAAGTTTAGGGTTCATTTCTGCTTTGGAGCAGCATTTCCAGGAGACATCTGTGCGCATGAGTTCGAATCCAGAAGACATCTAGGGAATAAACGCAACTGTTTGGCATCATCAGAATACAAATATTTGAGCACTAGTTGGAAGAACTACAGCTCAAAAGCTAAACCATATGTCTAAGTCTCTTGAAGGTACCTATATTAGCAGAAGGTATATTGTGGAGTAGAGATTCTTCAGAGGTACAGAAGAAAAATGGCAGGCTCGCCTATTTCTTACCTCTTTTCCCGCACTCCTGATGCCAGAGTACTTGCAGACAAGTCTGAGGGAGTAGCCACAGTCACTGCCTGACCAAGGAGAGGACACAGACCTCAGCTGTCGCAATGCTCGGAGTGGCCAACCTCTGAACTCTCACTGGAAAGAAAAATAAACACCTGGCCTGTGCACATCTTTCCTTTCCAGTGTTCATGGGTGGTGTTTGTAGTCTCCAGGTGATACTGATCCTGGATGAGTTAACCCAGGAAGGCATGGAGAACAGGAGAGGTGAACGCCACCGCGAGAAAACTCTGGAGGACATGTGCATTTAAGGAGGAGGAGAGCGGTCCACAAAGCCTGAGAACTTAACAGAACTCAGCTGTAAAAACAGCAAGAGGGCCTTATCAGAGTGGTATCATTGAGGGTGAAAGGTCACCAACATTTAAAGGCTACAGAGCAGGCCAACAACAATGATGCACACCCATTGAATTTGATATTTAGGAATCTAGATACTTTAGTGCTTCTAAAAAGGAGGTAATTGACAAATCGTTCCTGACATTATTTGAAAGTGATTCATTTGTTCCACAAAGAGCCAAGTGGTTCCAAACTAGCATAAACCACTATGCATGCAATGATAATCAAAGCCGACTACTACGATCCTCGAATTTCATTCCTGTGAATATGCTTCCTACCCGACCAATGAAAACGTGAACCTTTACAACCTGTTGGTTATGTCTTTGCATCCACTGGAAATGTCTTTCTCTTCTAAAATCCTTTAAACAGGAACCACAGCACAGCCAGTGTCACACAAATCCCTCTTCATGCTCTTACGTCCCACTGAAACCCACACCTTTTACCATAATGCAATGCTGAACCCAGTTATGGGGTAGAACTTAGACATAGGCTTAGAGAGCTACCGACTGGGTCATCAGTCTCCACCTGCTCAACCAGGTGCTCTTGATTCTAACTATGTTGTTTAAGTAGCTAAAATAATAGAAAAGACACAGTTCGGTCAAGTAGCATGTGTATGCATGCAGAAAACCATATCAGAGGTAGACAAATAGGGAGACCGTGCTTTAGAAATGAAAGGTTACGCTGTCATTTGATACATATGTAGATACATAGGAAGTCTGTGTTTTCGTGTTCATTCGCATAGTTTTATGTAAATGGATATCATGCGGGTCTAAAAAGAAATTCAAGGGCATAGCTGGTGGCAGATCATAACATCGGAACCTCACTTAGCCCGTTACTGGAATTCACTTGTGGTTCGTGGTTCAAATCAAAAAAAAAAAAAAAAAAAAAAAAAAAGAGAGAGAAAGAGAGAGAGAGAGAGAGAGAGAGAGAGAAAGAAAAAAAAAAAAAAAAAAAGAAAGAGAGAGAGAGAGAGAGAGAGAGAGAGAGAGAGAGAGAGAGGAAAAAAACTCACCTCACTGAGTAAAAGTTGTCGCCACATTTCTTCACGTTGTGTGCACAGAAGCCAAACCCCACTTGAGGAGAGCTGGGTTGCTGAGCTTGATGTCTCTTCAACAATGGATGGATCTCCGTTCCCTCCCCAGGCTACTCCGGTTCCGCTGATCAGTAGCACTGTTGATTTAGCCGTGGTTTCAGAGCAAGCCACAGCGACAATAGGAGCCAGTTATCCCAGCAGAAAAAAATGAAAGGGGATGGAAAGATTAAAAGGATGGGCTGAAAATACATATTATTCTGCTAGCTGGGTTTGCTAGCTGCAGACCAGAGAGGCCATGAGAAAGGGTGGGGATGAAGAAAGGTAAACAGATTTCTGCCCACTCGTGGATACCTGTTAGAGCTGGATGGATGAGAATTCCTTCTGTTAGGGTCACTGTAACTTCAATTCCTAACCTTTCAAGCTCAACAAGAGCTTTCACAAGGGGCTTCACGGAATACAAATCTGTCCTGCAAGTTATGAAGCATCCAGATTCCTTAAGGCATTCTGCTGCTGTTGTTGTTGTTGGGGTGTGTGGAGAGCAGTGTCAAGGGGGTTTCAGATGGCCCGGCTCTGTGCCTTACAGTGCATTGTTATGTTTCATTCAGTGTCCGCATGGAAAAGGTACCAAGTGAGAGAGTCCTATGCATAACATAATGAATACTCAGGTGGATGGATAAAAATGCAATCCTAGTTTGAGACCCCATATCCCACCTAAATAAATGGCTACTGTAAAACATGGATGCCATTTGAAGACCTGCTATGAATATAAATGACAAACTGTGTGTGTGCATATATGTATGCCATCACACACATGCAGTGGGAGTACAGGAATAATGCCTACACCTAGACAATAATCAGAGACCCAACCACACTACCAATGTGTAAATGTCAGGACAAATAACCAAAGGCTTTGAAGTGGCTGCCTCTAAGAGCTAAGGGCAAGGATTGGAGATTTGATGCGGAGTCCACTGTTTGCTAGCAAGCTCTAAAAACCAGAACTTTATAATTTTGATCTTAAAATACTATTTAAATCTAAAGTACAGGTTAGGATAGACAATGCATAATAAAATGATTCTTTCATATTTGTTTGTGAGATCTGTCTGGACTAATATTATTAACTAATAGCTAAAAAGAGTCTCTGAGCAGTGGGAGGGCAGCAATGGCGAAAAGAGAACTTTTACTTTGCCTGGGCGATTATATCTTATTTAATATTGAGTGCTCATTTATTCTTTGAGAATTTCATATTTGCATAAAATCAATTTTGGTCATATTCACTCCAGTCCACTGCAAGTCCTTCCCGAGCCCCGAGCCCCCCACAATGGTCCCCTAGCAGCTTTCTTTCCTTTTTTATTTGATTTTTGGCTGAGCATGTTATTTTGTAAATGTAATATTTACACGCAAATTAAAATTCATATGAATTAAAATTAAAATAGAACATATCAGAAATTAAATGGTGAACCCACTTATGTTAAAGTTTATTTGTACATAGTCTTAAACTCTGTGTCTCCACTTTGAAACTGAGAATTCTCAGTTTGTCTTTTGGAAAGTAGGGGCACTACAACGGTGAGATGTTCAGGGACCAAGGCTGATGGAGTGGCATTCTTGATGAGGTCAGGTGACATTATTACACAGAAAATCATATTGCACATTTTATAGCACAGAACAAATGCATGCCTGCATTTTCACGGCTGGAGCAGATGTAGACAAATGATAACCCACAGCCGGCAACTGTCAAACCCAGAGACTGGCAAGTTTTCAAGATGACCCCAAACTACGATTTTCCAGAATTGATTATCATTCAGATACATGCCCACACTACTAAACGTTTGGCTACTGTGAGTCTTAGACTAAAGTATAGCATAAATGCCGTCCTGACTTCCTGGATGGAGATTAATTGGTATACAAGAAGCATATGTGGTGAGCTGGGTTGCCCGGAGAACTCACAGTGCCGCCAAGTTTCTTGCTTTGATCTTCAAGTGCACTGCCTGGCTTGGTTCTGTGTTTTAGCCACAAACAATGTTCCCAAACCCACAGCTGTAAACTGCAAACCCATGGCCACAAAGGAGATTAGATAGCCAGTGTGGTTAATCCATGCAAAACCACTGAGTGCTAGGTGCAGGCTTCCAATAATGTTTCGTTGTTTAAATTAGCTAGGGACTAAGTTGTGAGGGGCAACATTACTGTTTCGTCGCAATGTAACTTTATTCCTGCTTCTGAATTTGAAGGTCTGAGGGCATGTCTGCTTCCTCCACTCTAAGCCACTTAGGTTCTCAAAATTGAGAGGAAGCCCACAGATTGTTTACTCTCCTCTGGTGTGTGATAAAAAAAAAAAAAAAAGTTAAGCATCAATGGGGTATGCTCTGATTGATCGTTGCTAGCGGTTGAGGTAGTAGTTACGGCTCTATGTGTCAAATGGCCACTCTATATTGTGAAGCAATAAGGATTGAAATGTTCTCCTCTGATGGACTCTCTTATCCCAGCTTTGCTCTTTGGTGGGACACTGAATAATCTCAATATGTCTTTGAAGGATATCAAACTGGATTCTACCCCCCACCCCACCCCCGGTTTCTCTAGTCCTGGCAAAGTAGTTCCTTAGCTCCAAAAGCCTACTGTCAGGTACTTTATGATTTGAGTGTATTCGATTGTTAGTGTCCCTCGGAAAGATGATGCTGAGCTGCCAAGAAATAACAAGCTGCTCCCTCGACAATAACCCTCAGTGTCTGCTAAATTCCTTGCCTGTATGGTTTTATGAAAACAACACAAGAAAGAGGAGCTGTGGTCTGGCGCCTGTAATTCCAGTGTGGTTTATGTTGGTCTCCTGTCCGCCGAGGCACAAAGACTACCGGGATGCAAACCAGGACCAAATTGAAATGCTCAGTCTAATTTTAGAACGTGAATAGCTCTAGTGGTATCTAATGAATTCTTTCGCTGCTTATGCAATTTTCTATCATTGTTTGCACCCAAACTGAGGGCTTAATCCAATTAGCAAAGCAATATTCTGAGAAACAATTATTTCATGGTAGATAACTATGCCGTTATAGGATTCAGAAAATGTAAAAGGAGTTGCTGTGGATCGGGTGTTTATGCTTTCTTCAAATCACATTGAGATTTAACTTCAATTGTATCAGTAATACAATTGTACAAGTGTTCAGTTGTATACAGTCTTAGGCAGGTAGTGCTTTCTAGAGGAGTTATGGCCATGAGGGCTCTATCCTCGTGGCTGAATTAACTCCATTATTGTGAGCATGAGTTGGATACATAGGATAATTTCCTTGTACAAGCACATATCCAGTCCCTATCTGTCAATTGCCCCTCTCTTTGCTCTTCTTCATGAAGTGATCTAACAGGAAAGCCCTCACGCCTTCCCAGCCACATACTCAAGGACTCCTCCCCCTCCAGGACCAGGAACCAATACGTTTATGTTCATGACAAGTTAGGTAAGTTATGGATTTCTGTACATTGCATGTTACCTGTTTACGGTATTCACAATGGGAAGTGCACGGAGATAGTGTGTAGTATTTTTATATCGAAACTCTTCCCGTTCTCATTCATGTAAATCAATGTTTCTTAACACCGTACGAACAAAGCAAAGACTTAAGACTGCACCCTGTTTGTTATGGCAGTAAGCAATAGCTGTTCATGGATTTGTGAACAACTTCTAAGAAGCTAATTCATCCCATGAAGAGATACAGCTTCACTACAGTTTTTATGCTTTAGAAATATATATTCAAATTCTAATAATTTATGCTGGTCACTTATATGGTTCTGTGAATTATCTTAGTTTAGTCTGGAATATCTTGAACAATGAAAGCCTTATAGTCTCCAGAATTACCTTAAATCTTATATATAATGTTCTACATATCTTCTGTTTATACTATGATGAGCTACATCGAGAATTGTGTCCTTCACAGGCTGCAGAGATGGCTCAGTGGTTAAGCACACTTGTTACTTTTCCAGAGGATCCAAGTTTAGTTTCCAGAATACACATGGTGGCTCACAACCACCTATAACGCCAGTTCCAGGGGATTTGACACCCTCTTTGGGCATCTTTAGGCACCAGGAGCACACCCAGGGGGCACAGGCATACATGCAGATAAAAACCAAAACACATAAAACTTTTGAAAAATAATTGTGTCCTTTAAATTTATGCATGATACTGCATGAAGGTGAGTTTTCCAGGGCAAAGCTTACCCATCATGCTCCAGGCATGCTGGACCTTGCCATTTCCCCAGAGCTAGGAAATTCTACTGCCAGTGTGTGGTAATGGGGACTGCTTTCGTTTTCTGTCAGGTGTGGTGTCTCACCCAACACTTAGAAGGCAAAGACAATAAAATCTCTGTGAATTACAGGCTAGCCAGGGCAACAGAGTAAGACTGGGGCCTATAAAGAAAAGAAGGGAGGAAGGGAGGGGAGGAAGAAGGAAAGAGGGGGGAAGGAAAGAAGGAAGAAAGGAAGGGAGAGAAGGAAGAAAGGGAGGGAGGGAAGGAGGGAGAGACGGAGGAAGGAAGGAAGGAAGGAAGGAAGGAAGGAAGGAAGGAAGGAAGGAAGGAAGGAAGGAAGACTTATTGATTTCAGTGACAAATCTTTCTCTTAATGAAAATCAAACCTATTTTAGGATGCTTCTCCTCTTACATTTATAGGACTGAACATCGGTTTCCTCAAGTTCTCTCCAGGAAACTGAGAGCCAAACACCCTGAACTAATCAATACAAAGTAACTTGGCAGGAATGTTTCAACCACATAAGTCTTTAGTGCCCTTGGGTGAAGTTTGGATGCTAAGAGTTGTAGCCAGATACCAAATGTTGAAGACTAGAGAAAGGCGGTACTGGGTAGAGACCAAAATACCGGAGAGAACTCAGGACCAGCTGACCTCCTTACTCCTGCCGGGGTCAACAGATCTTATTACTAAATCTCCTGTTGTTAGGACCCTGGAAGATTGTGACAGTCACATAATAGATGTTTGCACTGACGGTTTAAAAAAACTATCTTAATTCCAGAGAAACCCAGATTTCCCTTTGTTGTGTGCCTATAAATTGCCTAAGAGTTAATGACCATGAGAATTCCATCCGTGGAATTCTGCGGGTTTGCTGTGGCCAGTTTCAACCACGCTGCACCAAACTGGGTGAAACCACAGCTCACTTAGTGATTTTTCACACCACATGAAATGAAACTCTGTCTTTACCAAGTTTGGAAAAACAAGAGAGAGAGAGAGAGAGAGAGAGAGAGAGAGAGAGAGAGAGAGAGAGAGAGAGGGTGCCACAACCCCTCTC
>NW_026067917.1:3500937-3619720 GCF_014885135.2 Alexandromys fortis | reverse complement strand
CCCTAGGTCCCTGGTCTACTAGTTTCAGGTTCTTGGCCACCCAAGCAGTGTTAGGTATGGGTTCCGTCTTATGGACTGGGCCTTCAGTCAAATCAGATGTTGGTTGGTTATGCCCGCAAGCTCTGTGCCACCATTGCACTGGCAAGTCTTGCAGATGGTACAATTTATAAACTGTAGATGTAGGCAGGCACCAGCCTGAATTCTCCATGTTGAACGAGTTGTGTAGGTGTTTGATTTGACAGTGGTGCCTTGCAGTCAGTTTGTGAAGACCAATCCATAGTCTTGGCAACAGCCTGGATCGTTTGGGGGTTTTCCTGGGACCTCTTTAGTCAACAATTCAATCAGATGTAGCTCATTCCAGGTACTGGAAACTTCATTTGGTAACAAGAGATGTTCAGCAAAGGCTCTATCTGCCCCATTATTTGGCAAATTCATTTAGATCACCTTCACATGTGAATATAATTTAGGAAACTTCTACTATATTTTTTTTCCATACTGCCCCTCACGTAGTCCTTAATTTTAACTATCTCTCCCCATATTCCCTCCTCTTCCCCTTTTCCCTTTCCCATGCTCACTTGATCCTTCCCACTACCCATCCATTTTTAGCCATCTATTCTATTTCCCCTTCCTAGGGAGCTCTATCTGTATCCCCAGTCCCTTACTCTAACCCCAACCTCTTTGTTTCTATGGATTGTAGCTTGGTAATTATTGACTTAACAAATAATATCCACATATAAGCAAAGACATACCATACGGTGGTGGAGGGGTATTGGGGTGCCTCACTCAGGATGAGTTTTTTTCTAGTTCCATCCATTCACCTGTGAATTTCATCATTTACGTTTTTATGGCTAATTAATATTTCATCATGTGCATGTATCACATTTTCTTTATCTATTTGTTTTTTAAGGGCCATCTAGATTGTTTCCAATTTCTGGCTATTATGAATAGAGCAGTAATGAGCATGGTTGAGCATCCTTGTGGTAGGATGAAGCATCTTTCTAATATGTGTCCAAGAGTGGTTTGGCAGCACCTTGAGATCGATCAATCCCCATCTTCCTAAGGAACTGTCACACTCATCTCCATAGTGGCTGTGTAAGTTTGCAGACCCAGCAATAATGAATGAGTGTTCCCCTTACGTCACATTCTTCACCATCATGACCTGACACTTGTTTTATTGATCATAGCCATTCAGAAGAATCTAAGATGAAATCTTAAATCTTAAATAAATTTTGATTTGCATTTCCCTGGTGGCTAAGAATGTTGATCATTTCTTTAAGTGTTTCTCAGCCTTTTGAATTTCCTCCTTTGAGAATTCTCTGTTTATATCTGTACCCCATTTTTAATTGAGTTATTTGCTTTCTTAATATCTTGGGAATGTTTTAGTCCTTTACATATTTTGAATATTAGCCCTCTATCCAGTTTACAGATGGTGAAAAGTATTTTCCCATCCTGTATGCTGACACTTTGTTCAAATGATGGTGTTCTTTACTACTCAGAAGCTTCTCAGTTTCATGAGGTTCCATTTACTAATTGTTGCTCTTACTGCCAAAGCCAATAGCTTCAAGACCATTCTCCACTTTTTCTTCTATGAAGTTCAGTGTGTGTAGGTTACGTTGAGGGTCTATGATCCATTTGTAGTTGTGTTTTGTGCAGTGTAATAAACATGTATCTATTTGGAATCTCCTGCATGCAGTCATCCAGTTTGACAATTTACTGACAACATTGTCTTCTTTCCAGGTTTCTTCTCTGACTTCTTTATCAAAAATCAGGTGTCCATAGGTGTGTGGATTTCAGTCTGGGTCTTCAGTGTGATTCCATTGATCAATGTGTCTGTTTTTGTGCCAATACCATGTTGTTTTTATTACTGTAGTTCTGTAGTACAACCGGAGATTGGAAATGGTGAAAACTCCAGCAATTCTTTTATTATTCAGGGTGACATTAGCATTTTTGCATATGTGTTCATGAGGGATATTGGTCTGTAATTCTCTTTCCTCTTGTGGCTTGGTTATCAAGGTATCTGTGACCTCATAAAAAGAGTTGGACAATGTTTTTTTTTTCTGTTTCTATTTTATGGAATAATTAGAGGAGTATTGGCATCAACTGTTCTCTGAATGTCGGGTAGAATTTTGCACTAAAACCATCTGTCCCTAGGAGATTTTTAGTTACAAGACTCTTAAAGACTGCTTCTATTTCACTGGGTTATAAGTCTGTTTAAATTACTTATCTGATCTTGACTTAACTTTGGTAAGTGATACATATCAAAAACCTATATATTTCTTTTAGATTTTTCTAATTTTGTGGAATACAGGTGTTTAAAGTATGGCCTTACTATTTCTCTGGATTTCTTTGGTGTTTGTTGTCATGTCCTCCTTTTCATCTCTAATATTGAGTACATTCTCTCTTTCTCTACTCTACCATTTAATTAATTTGGATCAGGGTTTATCAATATTATTGATTTTCTCAAAATACCAACTGTTTTATTGATTATTTGTAATTTGTTTCTATTTTACTTATTTACATTTGATTCCTTTCATATGCATGAAAATTTTTAAAGAAACAAAAAAAATCACACTACATGTGTTATTAAGTTACTAGTAAGAGATCCTTCCATTTTTTATGTGGGCACTTAGTGCCATGATGTTAGAAACACCTTCACTGCATCCTATAAATTTGTGTATGTTGTTTAGTCATTTTCATTTAACTCTTTTATTACTCTCTTAATTTCTAGGTGTGACAGAATATTTTAAGTGGTCAAATCACAACCTATACTTTGCTCTTAAGAAGCAAACATTTATAAAATAATGGATTTGCAGAGGAAAAACGCACTGAAAGGCTATCTGGGCATTCTAGAATGAACATAGGATAGAGGAAGAGTAGCTGAAAATCTCAATCCAAGACTATTAGAAACCCTTGAGCACCTCCTTTGGCTCAATTGCTTTCTCTTCCTACGCAGAAGGGCACATTTAGAATTCCTGAAGCCCACTAAAAGCAGTGCCCTCCTCCCTGCCTCCCCACCCATTTGCAGTTTCACTTCCTGTGGTTTCAGTTACCCATGGTCAACTATAGTCTGAAAACATGAAATTCTCATAGATGAACAATTCGTGTTTTCAATTTCGCAGAGTCCTGAGTAGTAGATCTCACATCATTCAACTCTTTTTTACACAGATGTGAGCGTTCTCTTTATCTGGTATATCTCGGCTGTATAAATTATCGCTCATTATTTAATTTCTAACAGTCTTGTTTATGAGGCTCAAACATACTTGTGTTCAGGAAACTCTAATCATATTTAACAATGCCCCTAAAGTGTAGGAGAAGGGGTGTTGGTGATCCGTTATGCCACATAAAAAGTTCCATCTTCCCCTTAAGTAAACCAGTAAGGAGAGTAAGAGATACTGTTGGAGCCCATGATCATACAACTTCTGTTACAGTACTTACTGTCTTAACTCTGTTTTATGACTCCTATTGATCTCTTCCTATGCCCGATTTACAAATTCATCTTTATTATGGATAGACATCTATGGGGGAAACATAGCATTTATATAGAGTTTGTATCACCTGCAGATTTGGTTATCTATTGGAGGTCCTGAATATGCCCCCAACAGATGTATAAGTGAGACTGGAACCCATACACTGTGTGTCTTTGATCAACAAATCATTTTTAAATGCTAGGTAATGTCTTCAGGAAAAATGAGGAGAAAAAGATTCGTATACAAAGAAAAAAATGGTGAACGGCAGATTATTACTAGTTAACAAGTATAAAGTTCAGAAAAGTGCTATGACTCTCTCATAAAATCTGGTCTACCAAAGCTATTGATGGTTAAAGGAATTTACTTCAGCTGTTCTGTTGTTCAGATTGTTTTGGGTCAATATATTTGAGACCAGGGCACATTCAGTGTGTATTCAGCTATAGCTGCATGCGTACTGGTAAGTTCATTCACCCAAGCCCCTGTGAACGGGACCTTTTGTGTTCAAGAATGAGCCGTATGTCAATGTGGAAAGAGGAAACACAGGTTTGGAACTGTGCCCCGCAAATCAGACAGCCATGGAAAGGCTAAATGGCAACACATCTTCTCCAAAATACACATGGGTCTCTTTGTTGTTTGCATTTTCCAGCTGTGTCAGTCAAATGTTTCATCACCCTGAGAGAATGCCTGATAGAAACAACATAAAAGAAAAAGGACTGCGAAGCTCACTGAGTGGGAATTTTAATCCAGTCTGTGTGCTCCATTGTTGTGGGCCTGAGGTGAGAGGAGCGTGTGGCAGAGGAGACTGCTCATCTGATGGAAGCTGGGAAAAATAAGAAAGGATGCGGATGAGACATCTCAATCCAGGATGTAGCCCATTGACCTCCTAGCCCACTACCGAATAATGCAACCATGCTAGAACCCCATCAAAAGACAGTCCATCATCTGATCCAATCTCTTCCCCAAACACCCTGCTCGGAAGACAGCTGTATTAGGAGCCAGAACTTCAACACTCAAGCTTTGGGAGTAAACACTTCATATTTAAACTATGGTATTATCCTTTTATTGATGAATAAATCCCAAACATATACTTCAAGCAAACAGTGCTGACTTAGCTCCATCCCTGACACAGTAGACAAACTGAGTCAGGACGCAGAGATCCTTTCACGTGGTAGGTGATGGAGAATACTCAATTACTTGTTCCCTCATGACATTCCATCCACGGCGAGCACTTTTTCAATAGTTTCTGAGCATCGCTAAGGAGTCTATCAATTGATGTACGGTAGATAACAGATAGTTCTACCAATGGTTGGGTAACTGGCTTGTGCATTCATTCATTCATTCATTCATTTAACAAATAATGTTTGAGAACCTCTGGTTGGGAAAAATGTGGGACGGAACAAACATTAAGCTGGCTGGGAAAAGAAAAACCAAGAAGTAATTAGTAGCAATGCAAAAGTAATGAGGGCATTGGTGTAAAAATGCACGGAAGGAAATAGTTAACCCTTCTTGAGAGAGCTGTCCCATCAAGGTAAGTACATGTAAACTATAACGAGGAAGTAGAAGAAGAAGGAATGTTGCTAAAGACAAGAAATCACAAGAAAAGACGTGCAGAAAAACAACCAACCAGCTGCAGTTTCTAGATGCTTGCTATGGTCCGGGAGCTGATCTTAACATTCCCATGTAATGACTCATGCAGTCTCTATAGCAAAGCGATGAGGTGAGCACACTTTAAAAAAAAAAAAAATAGCACATGAGAAGGCAGGTCCAGAAAGGTCATAGCTCTTCCCAAGCTTTCTGAGGTGATGGTGACACGGCTGGGCTTCCAGAGCCATGCCGGCCCTCCACCACCACAGTCTGACTGAGTTCAGGGTGCAGAGGGTTTCGATAGGGCTAACCTAGAATTAGTCTGAAGGACTACGGCGGTAGCCCAAAGCAGAAACGGCACTCGGAGGGACATCCACACAGCTCAAGGCCTCACGGCTGCCGTGTGAAGATAGTCAGAGGAACAGCTGTGCGAAGCAGCCATTGTCTCGAGCCCGTCTATCAGTAGAGCTGGGAAGCACAAAACAAGGACGGAGAAACATTCATCACTTGCCACAGGCTCCTGTAATTACACACAGATGAATGAGGCTCAGCCACCTCGGTGTTGCAACACTGGTTTTTGTTCTGTGACATTTTTATTCTGCAGCCAGCCCCCCTCAAGTGTTACATGACATGCATTCATTTTCAGTACAGATTTTGTATTGGGAATTTTATGACATTGCCTAACGGGAGCTGCCGGAGGTGTGACAATTACCAGAATGGCTTATGCAGTGGTTTTCCGGATCTTCTTCTGCAACATGACCCATCTGCCCATGGTTTCCTTCACTTCTTAGCATTTCTCATTCCTTGTCAGCCAGGAGCAGAGGCAGCTAGCAGAGCACTTGATGGCAGCCAGTGCAGGCGACACTAGGCTCAATGCTTGTTAAAAGCCACCCAGGATGGATGACTGTATCAGAATTCACACAAGATGGCACCTTCCTGGAAGAGGTTTTCAGTGGCTTCTCACAGTCGCTTAGTAGTTTTACCGACAATTTCTCTCATGTTCTGGTTCTGAACCTAGCCTCTATCTCCTGAGCCATCTCTCCAGGCCTTTACCTACAACTTCGCAAACAATGTTTACCCACAATTTTACCTCGGATTTCTGATGCATGGGCAATTATAAAATTATATGTACACTTTATGTCTCTTAATCTTCAAAACAGCTTTGTATGACATCAGAGGCTAGAGTCTCAGAGAGTTTACAGTGCTCCCAGCTGGGCTGTGTAATTGTCAAGGCTGTAAAGGTAAGATTCAAACTCGTACTCAGTGTTCTGCTTACACAACTGACTGTGGACGTCTTCATCCACTCTCCATAATCACCGTGTTCTGCTTGGGGTGACTCTGGAGCGGCTGGTTAAAATACTATAACAACAAGTCAGAAATAGAATTAAATATCTTTGGCTCACCCACTTTTACGAGTACCAGGCATGCAGACTTTGGTATACACCTGCACTATCACAGCTTACATTTCTTACTGTGCCAGCAAATGCAAAAGCTTCATGTGGTAGTTGGAGTCAGCACATAGACCCAAATGGAAATGGACTCTATTCTTTAAAATGAAAAAGAAAGGAAGGAGGGAAGGAAGAAAGGAAGGAAGGAAGAAAGGAAGGAAGGAAGAAAGGAAGGAAGGAAGAAAGGAAGAAAGGGAGGGCGGGAGGGAGGGAGGGCAGGAGGGAGAGAGGGAGGAAGGAAAGAAGGAAGGAAAGAAGGAAGGAAGAAAGAAAGAAAGAAAGAAAGAAAGAAAGAAAATTTAGTGCAACATTGAATAATAGAGGAAGTGGTGCATGCCTTTTATCCAAGCACTGGAAAGGCAGAAGCAGCCAGATCTCTGTGAATTCAAGGAAAAGCAAAAGAGCTGCAGACTTGAAACCTAGTCTCAAAACAAAACCAAAAACTCCTTTCATTTGGAACTTGGCCTTTTAACACCGAGACCTAAAGTTATTAAACTCAAGTTGCTTCCTAACTGCTAAGACTAAATCTTTCCCCAGTAGAGCAGCAAACCTCTTCCCACCAGGGTGTTGCTTCTGCACCTCGGTTAGCTTCACTAAAAGTCAGAGTCAGCACCTTGGGATTTGTGGGAATAAGCAGGTGAAAGCAGTAAGCAGCCCCTATTGGTCCTTTGCCAAGGGATCTTTTCTGACCTCAGGGTTTTGATTTGCCCATGTATGGGACGACAGTGTTAACATCTGGAGTTCTTCCTTCTAGTTCCTTATGCACACTTTTCCTTTACGTGATGGTAGGAGTGTGGTCCAGCGATAGCCACAGACTCTGTCATAGCCCCGGTAGAATGGCTGGTGTTGATCCTACCTCACACACACACATCTCAGAACTCCAGATAATCCAGTCTCCTGTCCCAGACTTTAAAGCTGGAGCAATGCTTTTCTTGACATGTCCTCTGTTTAAAACGCAGTGACGAGAAACGTGCCTGTCTCCCTCATCTACGTATGCCCATTTGGGAGCCCCAGGTCTAATATTTTCCTTCCATTTTCATGAATCAAGATTCAAACACAGTACAGACAGAACACGCGGTGATTTCTAAGTTGGCTTGCTTGGACTGGTCCTTTTTACTCTAATAATGTCCCAGGTTGGTCACTGTTACACTCAGCACCTCCCATCTGCACTGCATTCTGGTCTCCTTTGGCAACGTGCCTGATACATTGTCAGCTCCACTAAATCCCAAACTCCTAGGTGACAGAGGTGACAGGGACCTCTGCTTTCACCTACAAACGATCCTTGTGTACAACACATTCCAGGGCTGAAGTTCAACAGGATTTAGCATTTCCATGTATTGGTCTGGAATCTTCCCCATATTCCCCTAGGGAGCTCCCCAAGCGGCAGACCTCAGGCTCCACAATGTCCTTTACTGGCAGATTGTGGAGATTTGGTGACTCTCTCTTTCCTTTGCCTCATGGGTCTGCTAAGTGGCTTACCCTAGATAGAAGGAGAAGAATCCCAGCCACCTCCCGCGCCACACTGCCTTAGCGTGAGACTGTGTATGGAGCAGGTGTTTGATAAAATATTTATCAAGCCTCTTCCTATTTGTAATTCCTATGCCTCTTTCCAGCTTGCACATTGGCGTGATGGGTTTAACAGTATCCTCAAAGTCACACAGTGAAGTCCCAATTCCACGGATTATTAAAACAATTAGAAAAAAATAATTGCAATTGTAATTAGTTGTATTAATTGTAATTAGTTCAGTAGAATCCTTCCATTCTACTGAACTAATTACAATGAATGTACGGGCCCTACATTCATTTGACTCATAGCGTATAAACAGATAAAATGCGGCACAGATGCATCCACTGGACAAATGCTCTGTGGGCATGAAAAGAAGCCAGCTCCAAGACAAGGCCAGCATCTGGGCGAGAGCCTTCTTTCTCTCTTCTCACACCACTGTCCTCTTGATGTCAGACTTCTAGCATCTAGGACATAGAGAAAAAGACATCCGACTTAGAGCCTCCCTGATGACAGACTTAGCAAACTACACAGAGTCGTGGTATACTTTGAAAGTTCCTTGCCATCTTCTCTGCTCAGTGGTGTTCCTGTGTCCACGGCCATACTTTCTGAATTCTTGTGATCATGTCATCTTGACCTCTAGGATCCATTTAGGCTTTGAGTTCTCAGTCTGCTACTGGCTTCTATGATCTAAGATATCAGTGTCTCAAATCCACAGCATGCAGGCCTGATTGACTTTTGTAGAAGCTGTTGCTTGTATTCAAGGATGCTTCTGTGTTCTTGAGAATATAAATTCAGATGTCAAATTAAAATACTACAGAGATATTTTCTAGTTGAGAAAAACAAATTGGAGAGTATGACTCCACTGGGTCTTATTTCCCTTCTGGTATTTTTTTGAAAAGCCAAATATCTGGTCATTAGCAACCTCTATGCTTTTTTGTCAGACAGGAGCCATTGCAGATCTTGAAGAAGAAAGTCACTCACTCTGCAGAACTTCCCAGCGTTGTCTCAGACCAATCCCTGCTGTGATGCAGCTTTTGTAGTTGTTGCAGTTTAATAACTAACATGCTTAGTGTTCGTTAAGGTTGATGAAGTCCTGTGAACTTTTCTGCCTATACCTTTTGTGTGCTCTGAACTAACTTTAAGCCAAAGTCCCACCCAGGAAGATGTAGCAGGATTCCCCAGACAGGACTCATGAACTCTCTAATGCCAGTATCAGCAAAACCTCAAGGTTCTGACCCAGAGTGGCCTCCTGCTTGGAGCATCATATGTACAAGTCACCTGCCACCAAAGCCATTAGATGGTTATATAATATTCCTATAAGCTTAAAAAAATGTTCCTAATTTATGTTTTAATTTAACCTAGGAAAGGCTGTTTCTGAACTTCTCATGATTATTAAAAAGTAACTGTTTTTTAAACAAACAAACAAACAAACTTCTACGTTAAATATGAATTAGCTAACTTCCAGGGTCTGTCTGATAGAAGCACTCAGAGCAGCCATTCCAGAGGAGGGCCTTTGTGTTCCACTGGCTCACCAACCTCGTAGTGCAACCTGTGTGCTGAGCGGAATATGCCTGCCCCACCTGGTTCGTAGCCACCCTTCTCCTACACAGCAGAGCACAGCGCTCAGGTGAGCAGCTCTCTACCTGCCCTGCACACTAAACTCTCCTTGAGAGCTATAAAGAAAGACTCCAGGGTCTAACCACCAACCCCAGAGAATCTGATTTAACGTGTCGGCGATAAGGCACAGACATCAGGATATTTTTAAAAGGCCTCTGGTAATTTTAAAGACCGGGGTTGGCAATTACTGGTGTCTACTGAAGTATGTTAAAATGCACCACTGTCATGGTAACCAGAGTTAGCCAGGATCTACTGAAAAGCTCTACTTTTTCTAGGCCCTTCTCCTTCTCATGCAGAAGCTCACAGGAGTCCAGCACACATGGAGGGGAGCTTAAATCACTCCTAACCACACTGTCACACGAAAGAAGTTTTATTAGAAAGCAGTGTTTATTGCTTATCTTATTGCTAATGAATTATATTGCATTTCTTCCTATGAATGTCACTCTCCCACCAACTTTAAGCAATGTTCTACACACTAGCAAGCCTTCCCTATGACTATACTAACAATCTGCTCAGCCTGAACAGTTGTGGGCGATGTTTTACTTTTTTCTTTTTTTAATTCTTCTTTGATTGTCCTAAGCGAGTTTCCTGCTTTCTTTTCCCTTCTACTTTAGCTTTAATAGCTGTGAACTGGATTAAACCTGCAAGTTCCTAGCAATGGGATGAGCCTATGGAAAGCTTCTGCTCCCTTGGCTAAGGGAAAGATTGACTGGCCATGCATAGCTGCTGGGGAAAATGCCAGGAGAATCTGACTTGCTTCTGCCTCTCTCCACCCCGAATACCCCCGTCTCTACAATCTCACTGGGAAGTAGATGATCGGTGACCACGCACCCTAGGGCTTTATTCACCAAGCTCCATAGTGATTGTCCTGTTTCTCCACCATTATCTTCTTCTTGATGAAGGCTGTACCTTGACTCTTCAAAGAGAGTTCCCAAATGCCCAGTGCCCACAGTGCACAGTGTAGCTCTCGTCAACTAAATCAATGTCAAGGGGCAAAGGAGGACCTCGTAATTTTGAACACACCCAGTTTGGGTCCAAGCATGGTTCTGAATGAGGGAACAAGGGAAGTGCTTCTCAATTGCTTACCAGATCACTGAGTGAGCCCTGGTTCTTGGGCTGTATTCCACAAAAGTCTTTCCCCATGGGGACATATTCAGATTAGCGAATCAAAATGAAAATTCACTTAAATTTGGGTCTCGGCTAAGTCAAGTATAATTTTCAGTATAAGTTTGTCCCGTTTGACTTGTCTGAGATTCAGACTTCAATGGCATCCTGTATTTTATCCACCAACCTCACTCAGGTAGCTGAGCCCCACCCTAATGAAGTCATCTTGAGTGCGCTGTTGTAATCGTCTTTTAAAGACGCTTGAGCTGATACCAATCTCAGGTTTTAGGAGCAAATTTAGGAATGTTGTTAGTTTAGAAGCCCCATTTTTTTTCACTGGTTCCTAACCCGTGAAAATATTAGGCTAGAACTGTGTCATGTTGAGAAGTTGAATCGAACGCTTCACAGAGGAGGACTCACTGTGCAGTGAATCCCGGAACAAAAGTTGGAATTTGTTTGCTGAGTGTGTAATGAATTCCCTTGAACATTTAGACAGTAAACACTTCAGACGCTAATCTTGATTGTCATCTTGACTGGACTGAAGGCTCCGGAGACGGGTAAGATATCCCAGGGGGAATATTTATGAGCTATTTCCAGAGAGAATCAGCTCAGAGGAGAAGACACACCTTGCATATAGATGGACTTGTCCCATAGTCTGGGAATCCAGACAGAATAATAGAAGGAAAACAGAAAGTCAGCTGCCTGAGCACAGCTCTCTCTCTCTCTTTATGCTCGCAGACTGTTATGGTAAGAGTTGCTGGACTCTGCCTGCTTTCCCTGCCATGATGGCCTCAGTCTTCTAAATTCATGAGCCCAAAATAAAATGCTCCTTCCTTAAGCTTTTTGTAGATAATATAAGTTCCTCTTTATGTTACATTCTGATGTGAGCTAAATGTTGAAAATGCTTAGACCCTGCCCATGCCAACAATAATAAGACGTCAACTACCAATGGAATTATAACCGATACTAACCTTAGCTAGCTAAGAAGAATTTACCTAGTTTGGGGAAAATAAACCAAGTCATAAATATTACCAAGAGCCTAGAAAGCAGTGAGGTTCTGTGCTAAGTCAACATACAAGTCCACTGTGTTCCTGCACTATAGCAGAATTCCTCCACTTCTGCACTCAGCATCCCTTTGCCCTCTACAAATTACAGAAATGTGAATTAGGAACACTGAAGGCCTCGGCTTATTTATTACGTATTTATTAATTAATTTAAGGTTAATACTCTCCTCTAGTATCTAAATTGTTGATAAACCATTTTAAATGAAAATAACTTTTATATAGAACAATGAAGGTCAGGACATTTTTTTTTTTGGAAATTTTTAAAAAATATCTAGCTTAATAAAAGACAGTTGAAATCTCAGATCCATTTCCCTGTGCAGCCTGTTGAGTTGTGTTATTTTGGTGAGAGTATGGGAGGAAAATCTGGCCTCATCCTGGCATGATCATCAAAACGTCAGTGTCACTGAAGGGGCACAGTGTGGCCATGTGATAGGTGGGAGCTGGGAGGAGGCCGTGGTTCAGCCTGTGGTTTCCACACAGGCTGGATTAAATATCATCTTTGTAGATTATTTTGTCACAAATGCATACACACACAAACAGAATATTCTTCACCGGGGCATGACTTTACTTGCAGTCATGTCTTTGTTAATCACAGAAACATCAATCCATATTTCAAATAGTCCTGCAAAATTCTTTTTGTTTTTCTCTAAATGTTGAACAATCCGATTTTATACTGTAACCTATGAGAGTAGGCGATGATTCCAGCATTTTCTTACGTTTAACTTCTTCTTCAGTTCTTGGCACCAGTGCTAATTTGTGGTCTCCATTAAGAAATCTTTTCAGGTTATGTGTTCACGCCATGAGGGCTGCTTTAGTTAGCTAGGAGTATACGCTCCGTGACTCCAGCTACCCAGATCACATGAACTATGAGAGGCCAAGCAGGAGAGACTATCATGGCCATTGCTGCATCATTGTTCAATGCCACCCCTCTCCCCTCAGACACCTTGGGCAATACCATGGGCATGCCATCATCTACTAGGGAGCTGAAAAGGGGGTCCAAGATCAAGCAATGTGTTAGTGATTGGGTATGCTTAATTTTCTAAAGCCTTTCCATATTAAAAGTGAATATTTTCTTCCTATCCCATGGATAAGGCTTGGACCACATTCTTAGGGCAGATAACTGGATAGAAGCTGATGCTTATCATGGATCTGGAATGCTTCTGTGCAGTGAGATACCCACTAAAAGTACTGGGGCAAAGTGGTAGCTAAGGAAAGGTGTGTAGGGCAAAGGTGTTATTAACTGTTTGAGGAACGAAGGCAAGATAAACATGGTAGTCTTTGAGGTTGACTTGCTTGCATTTCCTCTTTCTATGGTGAAAACACCTTAACAAAACCAGCTTGGACAAAGGGATTATCTTAGCTCCCAGTTCCAGTTTGTGGTCCAGAACTGACAGGAAGTCAAGGTAGGAAAGGCTTGCGAGGGTCATAGTCTAGGGCAGAAAGAGAACAAGTACATGTATGTTCGTGTTCAGTTCATTTTCTCTACTGTTATAAGGAGGTCAGGATCTGCTGTCAGGGAATCACATCTTTTGCAGTGGATGGGCCTTCCCATCTCAATTAAAGAAATAAGATAACTCCCCGCAGACATGCCAATATGACCTAGACCAGTGGTTCTCTACCTTCCAAATGCTGTGGCCCTTTCATAACAGTGCCTCATGTTGTGGTGACACCCAACCATAAAATTACTTCATTGCCGCTCCATAACTGTAATGTTGCTACTCTTGTGAATTGCAGTGCAAGCATCTGATAGATAGTATATGCATCCCCTAGGAAAGGGTTGTTGACCCAAAGGGGTCACGAGCCACATGTGGAGAACCACTGGTCTAGACAATCCATCATTCAGATTCTTGTTCTGATTGATTCCAGATTGTGTCAAGTTGACATTTGAAACTAACCCTCACAGAGATACCACCCCTCAAAGAAGGGGAGTCGTATACTATTATTTTAAGTGGAATGCATTTGAAATCCCCTTTGCTGGAAGTCCTAAAAACTAGGAAGTAGCATTAACTGATTGATGGGTGGGGATCGGACACAGCTAATAGTTAGACACATGGTTGCTCATCTATTACCATGGCAACTCAATGTGCTGGGTGCCATACATGAAGAAGCTGAGGTTCGCAGACTGAAAAGATGTGTCCCTTTTTATAATACCTTCACGAAGCATATGATAGATGCTAGGGTTTGAATATGAATATTCCTCACAGGCTAAGGGGTTAAACAAATACTTGATCCTCAGTTGGTAACACTATTCTGAAATGGAGCCTAAATGAAACAGGGGGGTTCGATGAGCGGGGGGAGAGGGGGTACGAGCAGATCCCTGCTAATACTTGTCCCTGGCCACTTTCTATCCCTATTCTCTGCTTCCAGCCTCCATGACACACTTTCTCCATCACGGTTATAGACACTTCTGACACCAAAAGAATTCCTGTTCTTATGACTGTTCATTCAGGTGCTTTGGTGACCACGGTGAGAAAACAGCTCATAAACAACAGAAAAGGGAAACAAAGAGACAGCAGTCAGTCTTAAATGTGGTGAACTCTGTGAAGGTAAAACAGAGCTGAGAAAAGAAATAGAAAGAAAAGAAAATGTTGATTGAGTGGTCAATTACAGCCTCTCCTATAGGTGTTTAAATTAGATTTTTAAGAAGGCAAAGGCTGTAGCCATGGCAGAAAATGGAGTGAAACCATGTTAAGAACTAAGGCACATGCGCACACTCTGGTGTGGGAGCCATCCTTAGAAACCTCCTCCTGCCTGTAGCCAGCCATATGTAGAAGTGAGCGGAGAAGGTGCTGGCCCCTGCTGCCGGAGCTCTCGGATTTCTCGCATGTTACATCTCTTACGACTCTTTAAGCGATTGAGCTATTAAAATATGACCTGGCCCTCTGAGCCATGACCATTGTGTTGTGATCCGGAGGCTCTTATCATTTTGATAGGATTACTCAAGCATGACATGTGAACAAGACACGGCCTGGCCAGTTCTCAAAAGGAAATCTGATACAATTTATGAGATAAAAGAGAGTTGAGCAATCAATTATGACAATATAGGCCTGGAAATGCATGGTTTTGCAAGAAATGGACATATTTGTTCCTGAGCTATGTTTAATAATAGTGTATTATCCCCTTGCCATATTTCCCTAAGAGATGCTGCTGCAATAATTTGCTCAGCCTTGCTGCACAATGGCTATATAACTTACCACATAATATCAAGAACCCTAAAGAACTTTCCATGATTGCCAGGCAGATGGTGAATATTGGGTGGGGCCCACAACAAATTCTCTTTGTGTTAGAGATTCAACATTCCAGATCTGATTTCATTTAAGCAGGGTCCACTGGGAGCACAGGGCTGGAGGCCCAAAGAGAATAGAATTCAGATGCTTGCTGGGTCCATTTCATTTTCCCGGTCTCTGACACTCACTTAGCAACAATCAATGAGGCACTGATAACATTATTGACCAGGGTGACGGTGCTGTTGATCTTAAGAGTCGTCCTGAGCTCTGGAGGCCTCTGGAAAGGGCTCCTGTTTCGCAGAAGAGAATGATTTTCAAGATTCCATGAGTCTGACCTTTCATCCTCTTGGAGAAGAAAAAGAACACGGATTAGAAAGACTAGCAGCTGGAGCGTGAATCTTAGACTCGGAAAACATCTTTTTAAGCTCGTTTGTGATTTAAAAACATATGGGGCTTGGTTGGCCTGACACCTCCTGCCACACCAGTCCTCATGAGACTACGCTTCCATCCCTGCCACCATTCACAGGGGCCAAGTCAGACTGTCAGTGCTAGGGGCCACGCCTGGGGATCATGCCCTGTACCAGCCCTGCCTTTAATGGGAATGACGATGGTCACAAGTCAGCACATCTCCAACATGAATCCAAGCTCAACTCTCTCCACTGTGGCCTGCATTCACATCGTTTCAGCCTTCCATGGGAACTCAGACAGGCCCATGACTGTTTCTTTCTTGGTTTCTAATCAAACCATTTTCTATTGTCCTTTGAGAAAGGAAATTAGCTTGTAAACAAGAAATTAGAGTTTAACCCAATACGTCAACAAAATCAAATATTTTTCCAGTGTCAGCTTCAGGCAGAACTGGCTTTGCCATTCTACCAGCATGTCTATTCTTTCTACCAACATGTCTGTTCTTTCTACCAGCATGTCTGTCTGTCCTTTCTACCAGCATGTCTGTCTGTCCTTTCTACCAGCATGTCTTTCCTTCCATTTCCATCTTGTCTTTTCTTTCTTCTTGCTAGCCAGTTTCTGGCTCCTCCATGAGAACAGACATGCTGGGTGGTACAGGGATATGACAGGGCTTTTTCCATCTGCCAAACACTCCCTGGAGAAGCCATCCTGCTTCAAGTGAACTCTGTAAAGTGCAGAGGCTCTTTGGCCTTCCCTGTCCCTGCGCCCTCATCACGTGTGTTGTAAACAGTACCTTCTGCATACTCGCTGCCATGTGTTTGAAAAGAGATTGTTAAAGAAAGGATGCACGTGCAGACACATGCAAATGCACACGCAGACACACGCATGTACTAGTTCATTGAACAAAATATGCATAACCTCATTCACACCTGGGCCTCTGTCACTCCACACAAGCTTGTAGCTGTGTTTCTCCTTACCATAGGCTTCTAGAGTCTCCCCGAGGTTCAATCTGCCTTCACATCAACATCAGGAAATGTCTAACAACTAACTGGAAGTTAAACTTGAAGAAGTCCCTCACTAGGCTCTGGCGGAGATTGTAGCAGGGTAAAGCCTGGAGCATGGACAGCTCGCTCCCAGCAGTGACATTCAGTAGCAGTGGAGTGGGAGCCACTCAAATGGTAGCGACTGTTCCATAGTCACATTTAAAAGACAAATAAACACATTGCTAACATGGTTTATCTAATATAATCAAGACAGCACCATTTTATTGTCTTATCAATGTACAGCATGCTTAATGAGACCCTACACATTTTCCCCAGCATTCTAGTACTCTGAAGTCTAGCATGCATTTCTGTTTTATAATGAAAGAAGATCTGAACCCGGATCAGCCAAATATGGCTAGTGACATACAGGGCAATGAAGAGCTAGTGAAGAAAATTTACTTTTCACATATTTTTTTTCTGATTATCCTTGAAGCCTACAAGTGAAAAATTATTTATTTTAGAATGTTCTCTCTTCCCCACCCCCCCCCCCTTATGCTTTAGTAAGTCAGATGGAGAAAGCTACTTCTCTTTATCACAGAAGGCAGCATAAAAATACTTTACTCCTGTCTGGTGTGGTGGTGCACAGCTTTAATCTCCACACTCGGAAACCAGAGGCAGGCAGATCCCTATGAGTTCAACACCAGCCTGCCTGGTCTAAAAAACAAATTCCAGGGCATCCAGGGATAAATAGTGGGACCCTGCCTCAGAAACATCTTACATAATGTTAAATTACTTGATCTAAAATACATAAGTCAGTGATTTTTAGGAAAGTTACAGAATTATGGGGTAATTTTCCTAATCATTCCAAAGTGATCCTTAATACCATGGCCGGTTCCCAGCATACTTTCTGTAAAATTCTGTAGACTTACCTCTCAGGAGGTTTCTTATGACTCAAATTGAATAGCATATGGCCATCCTCTTCTTTGGTTCTGTACGGTTTTTGAAGCTGATAGGTGATACAGCAAGCTTCAGAATTTTATTTCTTATTGCTAAGTAGTATTCTGCCACCTTGACACAACAGTTTTGTTTGCCCATTCCCTGGCTGGCAGACACATAACTCTGGGACTACTGTGAACAGTGTTCTTCGGAATATTTGCATACAGATCTCTATATGGACTTGTGCTTTACCGTCTCTTTGCAGAGTCCTAAGTGAATTGCTGCAACATGTGTTAAATTTATGGCTTAACTTATGAAGAAAATTCCAGATAATTTTCCAAAGGAGTTGTACCAGCTTTCTCCATTTTCAGATGCCTTTTAATATGACCTGCCCAACCTTATTAAAAATTCAAAGTCAGAGAATGGGCAGTTTACAATTTCCTTTGTAAATTCTGTGTATCTGACATCTGAATGTTATCCTATGGCCATGCCTACAGAGAGTAAGCCCGGGAAAGCCCAATTTTAGCATCTTCTTAGAGCACAGAAATGAGTTCTTGCCACTAGCCTGTCTTGGGCAAAATTAAACACCCCTTAAAAATGCTCTTGGTGACTCCTCAAAATGAGCTAGAGAACACAGAACTGGAAGGTATTAGAAAGGAGGTCTACCTGGACAGTGTCCCTTCCCACCATGTAACTATAGGAGAAGCTAGTTAAAAGTTAACTAGTACAAGATGCACTTAGGTAAGTCATCTGTAATTTTTGGATAGTGAAGCAAGACATTATAAAAGTTGCCGTGGAAGGAAGAGCGTCTGACCCGGGGTCTACAGTGTGCAGCTTGACTCTCAAGATGAACTCATTGTCCTCCTGACCTCGTCCACGATGCTAGGTTTTGAACAAAGGAGCCCACACGAGGACGACTGGAGAGGGGTGCCGGACACAGGCTTCGCAGCTGTTAGAAGGCGCTGTTGTGAGTTTCTGTTCGTATCCATTTAATAATCCTGCTGGGGTTTCAGAGAGCGCTGGAAGCCAACATCTCCTCTCAGGACTTAGAGTTCTTTGTCTTGGTGTTCGCTGGAGGGAAGGGGAGAAGATGCCAAACAGTTTGAGTCGGTGTTGGATTTTCCTCGATCCGTTTGCGGTGTTGAGAGCAGCAGCTGGCTGAAGGTAGTCTTGCTCTTGGGAATTATCAAGGAATAGAGGGGCACGCGGTGGCTTCTACAAAGGCGGCTTTCACGGGGCTGAGGCGCGGAATTACCGGGGAAGCAGCTGTGTTCAGCGTTTCCATCACAGTAATTACTGGAAGAGATAGATGGGTTTCAAGGTCAGTGAAGGGAAGGTGAGCTAATGGCTGTCGCTCCTCTGGGAGAGCATTCATAGAAGACAGGATGGATGAAGATGTCAATTTCCCAACCTGCCTGGAAGAACCAAGGGCATTGCAGTCCCGTGAACAGAGCTTCCTTATCCGGCAAGAAAGACCAGAGTTCAAATGATACCTTTTTTTAGCTCCTAACGGCTTGACTTCATGCCTACAGCCTTGCTTTCCTAATGTTCAGTTTCTTAACTGGCATGGAAATACCTATCTTGCAGATAATTTGTGAGCGTTGAATGAGATGGTGCAGTGTACATTATATTGGTGACCTGGTACATTGCTTTTTAAACTTGTTGAAATTGAGAAGACCTTCTCTTGTCTCTTTTAAACTCCCTGTCCCAGGGCAGCCTTCTCCCTAACTCTGTAACGAGGAGGAAAAAAAAAGCAATAAAGCTAAAAAAAAAAAAAAAGAGAGAGACAGAAAGAAAAAACGAAAGAAAGAATGAAAGAAAGAAAAAGCTGTCCTTTAGAAAAGCTAGAAGGAAAATTGTTTCAAAATAAGGTGACTACTGTCCATCCCATGACATCCCATGATATAAAGATGCCTCTGATGGAAACAGGAAGTCCAGCTCGTCCAAGAAGCCTCACACAACGGCCTTCTGCCTGGGATACTCTGGGCTGGGATGCTCGCCATCCGACTCTCTCAGCTTCTCTAGGTGTTTTCTGCTGAACCACCCACCGGAAGTACTGGATTGTCGCTCTTCTGATAATTGTTCTTTCCGCTTAGGAGCTTTGCCAGAGGGGGTGGATGCTCTGCTCTACACGTTCACAGCTGGGAACTCCAGCGGCTGCGTCACGTGGGGTTTCCGGGTGGATTCCCGCTGGATAGCTGTGAGCCCAACTTGAGGACCTTACCTTTTGTTTGCCCTCCTCAAGCGGGTTACTCCTGTCGTCTCTGCTGGATTTGATATCTTACTGTGTATCTGGTGCTTTTTTGTACCTGCTACTCGCTACGTTTTTTATTCTCTTTTGTTTGCTTCTTAACGCAAGAAAAGCCCCAGGTTCACTCTCAAGTGGCATCATTTTCCCTTTCTCTTCTCCACCCATCTTCCTCCTTCGGGAAGCTGCTGAGGTTTACAGCTTACCTACCCTGGAGTGTTTCTTTCAAATTCTAATAAAATTATCCCGAAGCTTCCTTTTGAGTCTATACTTAGCTCCTTCTGTTAACGAGAAAGGAACCCCAAGAGGGGACTCTGATTTCCCTGATGACACGATGGTGACTCTGGGGGGCCGGGGGCGCGCTAGCAGAAATATCTGTTAACAGTAAGCTCCGCTGAAAACCTAACTCTGAAGAGACCATTTGTCCTTCTTAGTAGGGGAGCTCACCAGACCCTTAAAGGACTTTTGTTTGGGGGAGGAGTTAGGAACTGTTGTGTATGCCCTGGTAATGAAGATTTCAAAGAATATTTTCCTTATACATATGAACCAGAATGTCTTAGAACTTTGGTAAAAATTTCAGATTTCTGGACGAACCTATTGAAAAAAAAAAAGACTGAATAGGATGGATTTTAAGTAACTTCCAAATGAGAATTCCAAAGGAACATTGAAGAGGGGGACATTGTTGTTAGAACATGCAGGAAAATCCAACACAGAGGACTCAGAGGAGTTAGGCCAAGGTCCTCTCCTTCCTTTGCCCACGTGCCAATTCCTCCTTCATTTTTTCTGGTCGTGTCCTTATTGATAACTCAGGATCATTAAAGAAGCAAGCACCAAGCAGCTGAGATTTCCATGCTAAGAGAGCCGTCTTCACAGGGCCTCTAGGTGATTGTGTTATCCTAAGACTCAATGTCTTCATAAAGCCGGGCGGGCATGCTCTGCTTCCCATCAGAGAGAGCTGTATTCTCCCACCTCCTGGCTTTAACTTTCTGTTCTCTGGCTGGGTGTGGTGACACACACCGTTAGTCCTTGCCTTCGGGAAGCAGAGGCAAGTAGACCTCTGAAAATGAGGCCAGCCGGGTCTACATTGTGACTTTCAGAGCTACCAGAGTTACATAGCAGAGAGACCCTGTCTCCAAAGGACCAAGTAAATACACGAATAAATAAAATTCTGTTATTTTAAAAAACGGAAACGAGTTTATAGTGATGTTGGGGGTGGGGTTTAACTCAGAACTGCCATTTCTTTCTTACAATGGTTGTCTTCAACTTTCCTTCTTTATTTTATTATTAAAAGCTCTTATATTGTTACTTGTCCTCCTGGGAGAGAAAGATCAATATGCTTTCAAATTTATTTCCCAATCAATTTCATTGTGCACAGATGTTCAATATTTGGAGCTGGAGTCCATTTGGTCCTGGACGAGACATTCCTGCTAAGGTTCACAGACGAGGCTGGCTGAAGCTGCAGGTGCAGTCTTTCATTGGGAACCCAAGTCAAGATTTGCATATGCAAATGCGCATGGCTGTACCCAAGCTGAGCAATTGTGCATGCAAATAGGTGATTAAATAGGCAATTACCGAATCCGCTTCGGCAAATGGAGTTGGGCACGTTCAGAAATCAGAGAGCACCTGAACACTATGCAAGCTGTCACTTAACCTGGTGAAAACCTGCCCTGATTCAGGGTTACCTTGGCTGAGGAAGACCGTGTCTCCAGTTGCACACAGGATTTAAGCTTTGACCTCTGCTGCCTTGGGAAAGAAGAGTTTGGATAAGGTCACTTCCAGTCAATGGGAAAGAAGTTTATTTCTCTCATTTTTCTATTTACTGGATTTACAGTAGATAGAGGACCTAGAGATGTATTGTTGTTTGTTTGTTTGTTTTGTTTTTAAATCATCGGTGTGGAGAGGGGGGGGATGAGGAAGAAATTTCTGGTGGCTGTGCTGCATGCCCAAGGCAATTTCAAAAAAGTGTAGAGGATGCAACCCCTTTAAAGCATCCTGAGGACATAGCTCCTTCGCCACACTCTCTCTCAGCTGTGATGTTGAAAATGAAAGTGGGGCTTAACTGCCCGCGGGGAGCGGCTTTTGGCCTGGATTCATGGGGGACAGCAAACCTCCCATTGGTTCTAATTCCTTTCTTTATGAGACCTCAGCTCTCTACCTCCCACCCAACAGTGATGGATGCTGTTGTCAAAGGAGGACATCGATGAGAGATGATTTCACATAACCAGGGGGCTTTGTGGACAAGAGATTAGTTGCAGTGCCTAGACTCGCCTACCAGGAGCCCGAGACAAGTAGAGTTGGAAGCAGCGAAGAGCACTGATTGCCGAAACCCTCATATTCTTTGTTTGGACAGCTTTTTTATCTCTAGGATAGTCTACTTTTCTCTCATTGAGTTTTTGGTTTTATTTGAACGGCTTGAGGTCTTCCGCGTTACACAATAAGGAATGATACCTCTGTGGCCCATAAAATCAGTTACTCAGCTCAATCAATAAGCCTGTTAAGTGGAATAATTTCTTTCCTCTGCACCTGTCAAGAGCAGATTTTAGAACATTCCCAGCAGGGGTCAGAAGTGAATGGAATTAGCTGTATTCTGCAGAGAGAGGAGCTGAGTTGCCTGTGTGAGGTTTCGGAGGTCCCACGGTACCTGCAGATAGAACGGGAAATAATCACTGTCCAAGGCAAGGCAGGCACCAGAGAGGACAAGGCCCTCACGGGACACCAGCAGCAATGTCTCTACTCAGGAGCTTCGGAGAGGACTCTGTCAGAGCCGCAGCTCATTTATTCCAGTCAGTTGGGCCAGGAATGGTTTTAGTGTAGAAGCTGGTTGCTCTAGCTTAGTGTCAGAAGCCAAAGAAACCTCATCCTTCTCCCAGGTGTAAATGGAACTTTAAGTCTTCTGGTTTTCATGAGTATCTAAATAAGTGCTTCACCAATTACATGAATACTGCAAAAATTATATATATATATAATATATGTGTGTGTATACATACATTGTTTATATTGTGTGTGTGAGGGAGGGGGAAGGAGAGAGAGAGAAAGAGAGAGAGAGAGAGAGAGAGAGAGAGAGAGAGAGAGAGAGAGAATGTTTGATGTGATCTGAGCTTTTTTAGTAAATAAGACCAGAATAAAAGCTTCTGCATTTGCCTCAGCCAGGCCTATCAAGAACATTATGAGTGTCTGGCAATCACATCATGTTTTTGTAAATCCACTGTTATCCAATAAACTCTGACACTGTGAAAAGACTCCAATATTTTCATCTGTTTTTTCCATGGCACGCTCATGTCAATTAAGTTAGACTTCGTTTGAATTGTTACTCTCGTCTGTCCTTGGCACCCTATCTGGTGTGAATAGACATTTGTTTCTCTTTCTCCAGAAAAAAAAATAATAATAATACTGCTCTTAAGGAACTCTGCCGTTTGCCTCCTGCCATGTGGCGCATCTCCATCCATCCGTAGGTAGCAATGCTCCTCTGGGTCGTTACAGCACTTCACGTATGGCTCCTTTTGGCTCGTCACAATTCTGCCTCACGTGTAATCCATATGCGGCATATATTATTTTGCTATAGATCTATAAATTCCCAATTTCTGTATTTTCTAATGCCATGGAGTCCACTATAGTAGCTGATCTGGATTTTGATTTGATGCTGCAGCTAACACTAAGGAAACTGCTGATGGTTCAGTTTGGGTGTGGTACCCAGGAGTTTTTGGTTATCTGTGAAGATGGTAAGAACACACCATCCACTATCAATTACAAGTCTCTATGAGGTCAGTGTTTTTTTTTTTCATATACTTCAAACTAATATTTGACAAATGATGAGGTGTAAAAGCAGAAATGTGACTACAAGTGCCCAGAACTGGATAAATTTGCTGAAATGTAAAATACTGTTCCTCATCGCATTACTTGTTCTGGAAAGCATACATGCCAATGGTTCTGACCAGTTATGTCTATATCAACAAATAGCACCCATATGAGTAAGTGCTCTTTTTGATGATTGACAGTTGAAAGCAAATACTATAATATGAATATTTTGATTCCTATAAAATCAAAGTGTTGAAACCTTAATCCTTAAAGTCAGAACAACAGGCCTTTTGGAGTCTTTAGTTCCAGGAGAATGAAACATTTATGGACAGGATTAGTGCCCTTATAACAGAGATCTTAGAGAGAAAGGCCTGAAACCTGAGGCGGAGGCATGGGGTCATAAGCTCAAGGTCAGTGTGGGCAACTTGGTTAGTAACTGTCTCTAAAAGAGAAAAAATGTGACTGTAACTGTAAAGCCAGTGAGAGAGGCTTGGGTAGCATGTGAAGGATGCAGGCCCAATCCCCAGGAAAGAAAAAAAAAGTAAGAAGAGGCTTGAGGGAACTCATTTTTTTTTGCCACGAGTGAGGACAGAATGAAAAGATGCTTTCTACAATGCTGAATTGTCACACCTGAGGACAGGATGAAGCCACACTCTCTATAACGCTGAGAGCAGGCTCTCATCACACACTGAATTTGCCTTGTTCTGAACCCTCAGAATCGTGAGAAATTGGAAGCCTCTTGAGTCTGGGACATTATGTTGGCACAGCACAAATGAATGAGGCAGCAATTGGTACAAATGTTTTAAAATAAAAAAAAAACATTCGTTCGTATAAAAGGCTAACAAAATCCTAAGAGTAACAGTGGTCTGTTTAGCCAGAGAAAACAAAGTCAAAGATGTGCAGGCTCTTTCCCCCTGCCTATAGCCTCCTCCTGGCCGGCTCCCCTCTAGAGCGTCCACTAAGAACCTCTGTCAAGAGGCAGCCGCTGGCCTCAGGTGGCAGGAGCCCTGTTGACCCAGACCTGTTGGAGTATAAAATCATGTAAGGGTGGGCTATTACAAAGAAA
The DNA here is from genome assembly GCF_014885135.2 of Alexandromys fortis. Lineage (NCBI taxonomy): Eukaryota > Metazoa > Chordata > Mammalia > Rodentia > Cricetidae > Alexandromys > Alexandromys fortis. The sequence continues at coordinate 3,595,269 of NW_026067917.1, read as the reverse complement.
GGTGATGGGTGGGTCATCCCTGTCTCCATTTTGAGTTCCTCACCTGGCATGCACTTAGGAGTCAGGAGGTCTCACCTTCAAAATGCCTGTGCCTGCTGATTGCCTAACCTAGAAAATCACCCAGATGCGCTTGATTTGATAGAAAGCAAAGGTAGTGTCTGAGCCGAGGGTGGATGCATAGAAAGTTCAGACATGCCTTTCTCTGACCTGTCAGTCTGGAACTGAGTGATTGAGAATGATTTGCCACCAGATGTGGGACTGAACGCAATCTCGAGGGAGGAGAAACTGGAAGAAGAGTCAGGATTGCACAAGGCTTCTGGGTGGTTCTGGGGTGCAGGAGATGTCAGTGAGTGTCGTGTTTTTAGACACTGGAATTCCAGGCCTTTATCTGTATGTGTATGACCCTGGGGATACCCAGATCAAAAGCAGTGCCTTATCTCTTATCTAATCATAGCGAAAGTACTTCAAATTTAATTCAATCTCATTTCAGTATGGCACTCTTCCTAGTTCTGCGTCCAGTGTCAAGTATGGCACCATCATTCGCTCTGCTAATGAAGCTGAATCCTTTGAAGAAGTCCCAGATAACGAAGGCCTAGAATGAACGGTGGTCTGTGAGATGCTGTTCCTTCCATGACCAAATCTCACCGTTCAATTGGAATCCACTAGAATGATATATATCTTCCTGCTTTTTCCATACACAAGCTTGGCACTCAGAATTCCAAACCCATATCCACTGAACGCTATAGGAACACCATGCAGACATAGGGTAACAAGGCCAAGGGAATCCTGTCCAGTGCCTACAGCTGCACAAGGGCACCCTTGCCACATCCTGTTGAAGAAGGCGGGAATCCTCATTGGTCTGAACACCCTTGTGTTGGTCTCCCTTGTGCAAGCACAGGTTTTTAAATCTGGTTCTTGGACCTCACCTGAGAAAAGTTCTTTAGTAAAGCCCTCCTTTCCTTACAACAGAATCATCTTTTCTATCTTTTCAACTTCTCCAGATGCTGCATTCCACGGCATCTTATTTTATTTTTAGAATTTCTCCCCTCCAGATTTAATTATAGACCTTTGTTCACCTTAGTTCAAACACTGATTATTTGAACAAGGGCGATCGCTTGTTCCTACCACCAGTCTTTGTCCAACACCCAGTGTCTATATTCAGATTTTATCCTTGTTATAACATTTGTTCACAGAGCTTAGTGACTCCCCGCTGCCGGGAGAATAATGTCAGAATTCCTACTTAGCATTCAAAGCTCCTAACATACAATACTGTCCACTCCTTAGCCCCTGAGAACAGAAGACAGCGCAAAATTAGTTTAGTCCCTGGATCTACCACAATGCCTGGCATGGAGTGGTCCTGGTCAGTGTTCGAAGTGAACTAATCACTTCTGAGTTATTCAGAAACTCTGCTCAATACATTCAAGTCTTTCCCAGGATGGCTGTAGAGACAGCCATGTCTTTCTCTGTGTGCAGAGTGTATAATTTGAGACGGTCCTTGTGCCACAAGCTTCCCTGGCTGGTATATACTAAACAGTGTATTACAGTCACTTGGAGTCTGTCCACCCTGTCTAATAAAGTATGCACTCTCATGGGGGTGGAGGGGGGGTCCCTGCCTTCCTCATCTTTGTACCTGTGTTTGTTAATCACGTGATATGCTGCTTTGATGTATATTGACTGATCGTGTCTCCTAGACAGGAAATGTGTGTTATAGAGGTGGGTGAAAGTTCAGCTCAGCAAACATTTCCCTTCCCAAAGCTCAGGTACAAAAGACGTCAATGTGTCAACATTAAGTATGATTTTTGCTCTTGTTTCTGTTGACACTCTTTGGCAGATTAAGGATGACTGTCACTTGACCCCTGTCCTGACAGTGGTGACTCTGAGGGCCTGGCGTTTGAGTACCTGAGATCTCCTTGGTTTTCTCATTCATTTGGTCACATCCCTGACCACAGAGCTCCTTAAGAAATGCTAATTACATAGACAAAATCAAAATAGAATCTCTAAACTGCATTTGATAATTAATAAAGGTTTCTAAGGAGTTTGCACTCAGGCAAATCTCTAAGCTCTTTCTGTTTTTACTATTGCCGTGTTCATGAGATAGGTGAATGAGAGTAGAAGCTGGAAAAATTAGAATTGTCTGAATTCTCACTGTGGTCATTCATAGAGTGTGTGTTTAAAAGACACAGTGTGTGTACTGATTCATCTGATCTAAACCAATAGCAATAAAGCTCTTTGGACCAGAGAGAGGTTCAACAATAGCAATGTTTTCTCTGTCTTGTTTCCCGATGAACAATTTTGAAATGTTTAATATGTCACTTTGTTATTTTACTCTCTCTCTCTCTCTCTCTCTCTCTCTCTCTCTCTCTCCATATTTACTTTGGTTTTACATAAGTAAAAATGTGAAAAATCACTTTTAGTTGGCACTTTCTTATTCATTAAGACTGGGTAACATGAATTTTTTCAGTAAAGGATTTGATTTCCGGCGGCTGTTAATTTATCGCCAAGAACTTCCTTTCAAAGGTTTTCTTAAGCTTCCTTTCTTGCAAGGTGTCTCAGCCAGAGAAGTGGTGCCATGGAGGCAGGAGAGGCGTGCACACACAGCAGCCTTGGCATGCCAACTGGCGATACCTGCTCGTCCATCATTCCATTGAGATGAATGAAAGATTACAGTCCTATGAGAAAAGGCAGCCCCAGCCATACAATGCTTTGTGCGCAAAGTAAATTGCTAGTTTCCTGTGATCTTTTTGACAAGTAAATTGCTGTAGAAAATAGCATGGATGAAAACACAATGGCAAATATGCAGAGACTTAGTCCTTCAAAGGAGTGATTAAGGCCCCAGACAGAGGTTTTCCAAGGAACCCAACAACCTCACCCGCTCTCAAGGGAAGGAGGGCTTTACCCCTCTTTTTTCCATGGTATAGTATGAAGAAAAATAACACTTGATGGGTGCTGGTGAAAGTTAGATGCTTCAATAATCAAATATTATCTTTTCATGATCAAGAAGATGTCGAAGAATGTATCTGTGGGTAGACCCTTGCCTCAGTGCCGGTTGCATCTAAGATCCCCTGGCTTGTCATGGGAGACCACAGGATGAAGGATATTCTGCATAAGAAAAGCTAACCCCTAGAAAAGGTCTCTATATTTAACAGTTGCCACTCTCTGCATTATAGTTGTTCAATAATAAAATGTAAATTTTTCCTTTGTTTCATAATGAAGTGAGGAAAAAATGCATCTCATTGGAATTCCTTTCCCTTTGCCTATTCAAAGCTGAAAACTCTCAGGCTGGCGTCCTCTGAGGGACGGGTGAGCCCTTGCGGCGCACAAACACACAAAAACAAAGGATTGATCAGCGAAGTCTAATAGAATAAGCAAATACATGGAATATGGTAGCAGTCATAAATAAATCACACGTTCCATAAATCTTTAGATTTTAAATTCCTCAGAGAAGTAACTTAGGGTTGACAGACTGCATTACATGATAATTAAGTAGGATTTGTAGGATCGTCTGGTCACACAAACTGACCTTTCCAGTACCTAAGACAGTGTGCATGCTAATGCTGGCTCCAGAAGCCTGCCATGCTCCCTGGTGTAGCCCACTAATAAAATCGAGGTGTTTGGCTATTTTTGTCTGATTTGGTTTGGTTGATTTGCCTGCCCCCCCCCCCAAAAAAAAAATCCTTACCAAAAACTGCTGTAACAAGGAAAGCCTTTCATGGGAAGCAGCTCCCAGACCCAATTGGATGTGATCTTAGGAAAATTTACAAAGGTCAGACTCTACAGACAGCAGGTGGCTCATGAGGGGGTGGGATCTGATGTCCTCGGGGGCCAGCATGGAAACACATGCCTGAACAGCACATGTCAAGAATGTTTGCAAAACTTTACATTCAAAGCAATAAAGCAGCCCTTGCTTTAAAAGCTACACCAGGTCGAGTTTAGTCACCGTGGCCCGTGAGCTGTTGAAGAAGTGCATTAAGAAACACTGGAATAAAATGGGGAGCTCTTTTCCAACACTGGCAGCCTCAATCAGCACAGACGCAGTTGGCTGGCTTGTTGCTGCATTGAGTACCCATCCATAGCTGTCGAGGACAGATCCAAGAATATAAAACAACAGCAATTTCTTTTAGATACCAAACATCTAACTTCTTTATAGTTCAAATGCCATAGTCTCACTTTAGTTCAACACATCTCTTGTTCCTACATTGTATAAAAAGCCCTAGCCCCACTCCTTATCCCTCATAATCCTGTACTCTGAGGCTTTGTCTAAGATGACTTCCACTTTTTTGTTGTTTTATATATTTTGTAGCCCCATGCTTTGGGGATCAAAAGCCCATTGCCAAGGCCAATGCAGAGGAGATTTTTCCTACATTTTCTTCCTAGAGTTTATACTTCTAAGTCTTATACGTTTAGGACTTTGTTTGTTTTGAGTTGACTTTTCCACATCATGTAAGACAAAAATCTACATTCATTCATTCATTCATTTACTTATTTATTTGAATAATTTTAATTTTCCATGTCATTTGTTGATATAGTTAGTGATCCTTTAGCCATCCTGCCATCATGATCAAAGTTTTCAGAGCTCTTATTAAAACTATCAGTTGAGAATAAGATCAGTACCACAATCTTTGAGCCAAATTTGAAGCAAACTTTAACTAAATACTGGCCAGGAATATGAACTCTGGCCAGGTCTACCATAACAAGTTTTTCTCTGTCCTGCCAGCTCCCAAATAACAACATGGAGACTTATTAAATTTGGCTTTAGCTTAGGTTTGTCCTACTAACTCTTATAACCTAAATTAACCCATTTATTTTCATTTTATTTATTTTATGTTCTGTCACATGGCTTATTACCTCACCTCTCCATTTTGTTCATGCTACTTTCTCCACATCTGTCTGGTGACCCCACCTTTATTCTTCCCTGAGATCTCTCTGTCCCCAGAAGACCTGCCTAACCTCTTTCTGCCCAACTATTGGCCATTCAGTTCTTTATTAATCAAATCGTAATAACACATCTTCACAGTATGTAAAGCAATATTCTGCAACATTTCCCCCTAAACAAAAGGGGAAGTTTTAACTTTAGCATAATAAAACAGTAAGAACAATTATCAGGTAAGAATTATATTAATAATGTCTAGTTCATTGACAAATTCAGAGAAAATACTCCATTACCCATCCCCTCTTGATGGGTCCAAAGTTTTGTACCTAATTACTTTCTATCATGACTAAGGGAAACTGTAACTTTAACTATCTAGTCTTAAACCCATTAATGATCCAAGAAGCATATACTATTATTTAAGTTAATAGTAAATGGAGAACAGGCAGTTTCCAAAACTATAAGAAATGACAGAAACAGCTGGCTGCCTGGACAGTCACCCAAAGTTCTTCTGTAAAGTTTGGGCAACCATTTTCAGTCTATAGGCCTAGAATATCTAACAGACTTTTCTGTAAAGCAGGAATTTTGAAAGACATCTCACCTTGTGTTGGCAAAGTTCGGCAGTTGCCTTCTTTTTTGTCCTGATTGTCCAGTTTGAACAGGATACTGTCAGCAGTCAAAGCAAGGGCAGTTTCATTTTACCCATTGGCTAACTTTGTCAGAAATGAAAGAAAAATCCATATGGAGGCTTTCTGATGCCCATCATTCTCTTTTGAAGTAAATTGGTACTGCCAGGAGTGGACATGTCTCACTGTCATGTAAAGCTCTATATTGTGAAAATATTAAAATTCCATATTTTGTAAGTCTCTTAAGTGTTTGAAGATGATCTACTTGAAATACGTTTCTGATTGACCTTGAAAATATACCTAACAAGACTATAAGTTTGATTGTTATAGATGACTAACTACTAACTTGCATTTCTTTATTATCCTAAATAGCTTTTAAAACTAGAACTTTACATCAAATTTTTAAATAAGCTGCATATGTTCAATTCCTTAAACAAAAATTGAAACATATAATAGAGTGTTATAAAAAATAACCTTAAATTTATATCAATACACAAAAATCCATACCTATGTAAAATATTTGAGACAAGTGATTGTTCAAAAAGTAGATTCATCATTTCTATACTATATCTTCCCTTTTGCCCTATAGAAAGAGATCTTTCAATCCAATCTTTTTTGTTCAATTTTTTTCCTGGTCATGACCAAAACAAGCTTGTTACTGTCTCCCTCTAAATAATGACCAATATTCATAAACTACAGAATGACCAAAATTCACCTACCCCACCTCTTGGGAATATAGGTGTCATATTCTCTAGACTGCTTCTTGTTGTCTGATGGCAATTGAAGTTTTAGGGGATCCTGAGAAAATTAGAATATTGGTCAAGTCCTAGGAGAGCTAGTTGTATTATTTGTTGTCCTGTCTCTATGTAATGGGAAGTGCAGGGCTTATCTGAAGTCCTGGTGAGAGTAGCTTGTCAGGCTTGACCATCTCGGCTAGCAGCTTTGAAGATATTCTGGATGCAGAAATTTGAAGAAACTGAAACAGAGGTACTCTGAGAGTTGGGTCACCTGGACCACCTGTTTCCATTGCTGTCTGGTCCCTTCTCCGAAAACAAACGTATTGTACACAAGCTGGGCAAAAATGACGTTTTTGCTTCATGTGTGAACATGTAAAATATATCTCACCTGTCTTGTAGGTTTTTTAAGTTTATTTTTTATGTCTATACCCAGGATATTCAGCACGTCCGCTGATCAAACCTGATCTCTATCAACTATGAGTGAATCCACAGCCTTTCATTTTCTGTGAAAACAAAAGCATAAGCTCTTCACCAAAACAATACATCTTCTGACTTCCATTTTAAAGTTCAGACATTCCTAAAGTGTCAAGGTTGGTTTAATTCAACAATCTGTCTTACAAACCTATGCCTCTCAGCAGTTGTCATCTACTTATCTGCAATCAAAAAATTCAAAGTCAACAAGACACCATACAGGATCCAGACTTTCTGTGTATTTTCCATCTTTACATGGCTTATCTTTTTTATATTATTTTATCTTCTCTTTAAGGACTTTATTTTACTATTTGTAAACTAATTTTTCTATGTCTGTCTATATCCATTTTCTTTTCTTTTTAAAACCTACACACATTTTTAAAACACACTGTAACCTGTTTAGTGTTTTTGTCCACCTGGATCTGTCTTTACTGAGCACCCCACACTATCCTTTGAACACATGAGACAAATCTTAAATTGCATGTCAGCCACCGTGTGGCTCAGCTTAGCATATGACACTGTCGTGTGGCACAGGCGCACACTGGCAGTGGCTGGTAGCTACACCTCTGAATGCTGGGCACTGGCCCAGCTGAGAGACTGCAGGACTGGAAAGTCACAGCTGAATCTTGTGCAGAACTTTGATTAGCTTTCTAAGACCCTTTGTTTGGATATTCGAGCCCCATGTTGAAGACCATATGTAGCAAGTCTTTCTCTATGCCACCAGCTCCCAGCTAACAACATGGAGAGTTACTATTAATTATGAACAGTTGGCCTTAACTTATGGTTGGACTACTAGCTCTTATAACTTAAACAATTTATTTTAATCTACATTCTGTCACGTGGCTTGTTACCTTATCTTTCCATATTGCTCGTGATGCTTTCTCAGCACCTGGCTGCCGACTTTACCTTTCTTCTTCCCTGAGACCTTCCTGTTCCCAGAAGTCCTGTCTAACTTCTTTTTGCCTTGCTATTGGCTATTCAGCTCTTTATTAAATAAAACACAGTAAAACATCTTCACTCAGTGTAAAGGAACATTCCAGAACAGTCCGCTCCTGGGTTCTCAGGAAGTGAGCATGAATCATGTTTTTGCAGAGGCTTAAAAAGGCAAAACCCACAATGCACAACATTTCCAATGATGTCCAAAAAAGGGCAAGCATACACACATGACGCACTTCTAGCATACACACTTCCCATTCACATGTGACCAAGCATGTCTGGTGCAGATGGGTCAAACAAACTTGTAGCTTGCTATCTTCCATAAACAATAACCTCCAGCATTTCAGGAAGTGTCCTTGGACAAGGGGCTTACAGATTAGAGGCATTCTTGTTTCATGGATCTCTTAGGCACAGTAGTTAAAACTTTAAACATAACGTTGTCTCTCACACTCTTTCATATGTAACTAAGGTACAAAAATGATCAGATATTATTTGTTTCTTCTCCCATTGTTAGTTTCTTTCTGTTGTGGCTGTCTTAAGCCACATCCTTTGAAGCCCCTACACTTTGAATTTGGTCAGTATCATATCTAAAAACTCTTTGCCTAGCCAAAGTTGACAGTAATTTCCTTCAGCTTTCTTCCCTATGGTTTAGAGTTTTGATTTGACATTTAGGTTTATGATCCATTCTGAATTAAATATTGCATGTTACAGAGTATCTAAGTTGAAACTCCTTTTAAAATTCAAGCATATAATTGTTCCAGGGTCATTAAGTCTCCTTCCTCCATTGAATTCCCCAATATCTTTCTCAAAACTTGCTCATGCACATATGTGTGGGGGTGGTTTTGGATTTTTATGCTTTGTTCTGTTGATCTTTGTCTATCACTTCACACTGATGTCATGGCGTTTATGAGCACGGGAGTCTTGGAATCAGCTAGTACAGGCTCTGCAGGCCCCGTCTTCTTGCTGAAGTGCTTCACACGTTCTCGGATTCTGCCTTTACATGTGAATGTTAGAATTAGCTTGCAAATATATATATCAAATGCCTGATGCCAACATGAGTGGAATTAAGTTAAATCTAAATCACCTTCAAAATAATTATTCTTAAAATATTTAATACTAAGCCAGGTAGTGATGGCACACGCTTTTAATCCTAGCACTTGGGAGGTAGTGGCAGGTGGATCTCTGTGAGTTGGAGGCCAGCCAAAGTGAGTTCCCGAACAGCCAGGACTGTTACATAGAGAAATCTTGATTTGATAGACCATAATAATAATAATAATGATAATAATAATAATAATATTCCATCTCTTGAACAAGATTCATCCTTGAACTCATCACTGCCTTACATCCTCTATTTTATCTCAGTACTATCTATAATATCCAGTATATAGATCTTCTTCATTGATTTTTTCCCTATTATTCCAATTTTTATGATCTCATGTTTTAAATTTTAATCTATTGTGTGCCTTTAGTGAGTAGAAACCACTAATTATGTACGTATGTCCTCATTGCCTCTTAGCATCCTCGAAAGATCATCTGAAGGTCTGCACTAGCAAGCACAGCGAATGTGGGGAGGACAGTTTCCTTTCTTCCTTTCCAACCAGATACATGCCTTTTAATCCCTCCCGGCTTACTGTTCTGACCTGAACCCCCAACACAGGCTAGAATGAGAATAGAAGGTCCCTCAATCCTCCCTTGACTTGTTATTATTCCTATGATTACGGATTTTTATTTTATTTTATGTGTATGAATATTTTGCCAGCATGCATGTTTGTGTACCATGTGCATGCCTTGGATTCCTTGAGCTGGATTATGAATGGTTGTGAGCCACCATGTGTGTCCTGGGAACTGAACCTGGGTCCTCTTTAAGAGTAGTCAGTGCTCTTGATAAGTGCTTCAAGCTAAAGTCTAGGCTCCTCTTTCCTTGTTCTTGATATTAGAAGAAAATTACTCAAATTCCTTGCTAGGGAAAATGGCAGCTGAGCAAGCTGAACTGGAACGTAGTTTCTCTGTTAACCTTAGATTTTTCTGTTATAACCTTAGATTCCTGGAGGAGTCCTACTTCATGATAATAGATTGTTTTATTTACAGTTAAATTTGATTTTTTAAAGGTGAAGAAAATGCATTCAATAACCACATGAACATATTCAAAGTATTATTAGATAGTAAGAAGATTCGAGAAGGCCTGGGCTGGCAAGAAGATATCCACTGCCCGCCTTTTTAATGGGGCCAGAAGGATCAACATACGAAAATTCCCTATGATTTATATAAGAAAACCATAAACATCAAGTAGAAAAATGACAAACAAGATGAACAGGAAATTTACAAACAGAAAGGATAAATACACATCGACAATACACATTTTTAAAGAAAAACGTTTCGTATAAAGAGAGTTAAGTAAACGCAGCTTTTTCAACGGAAATACCAACCTCAAATAATAACAGTATTGTGTGTTGGAAAGAACGCTTACAGAAACAGAATCTCAGATTGTCTTACAGAGATGAAACCTGATACAAGCTCTTCAAGGTGAAACTAGGCACTATATACAACAGGAATGCCAGAAGCAAACAGATCCTTTGACCCCTGCATTTGCCCTCCTTGGCGTTTATCCAAACGAAATAAGCAGAAAACATAAGCAGATAGACGTGATGAAAGTTCAAAATATTGTAACATAGAAATGAAATCTGAGGCATGTACTAATTAATTCCCCCAAACATAGAATTAAGTGTGGTTTAGAGCGAGTTCCAGGACAACCAGGACTACACTGAGAAAACCCATTTTTAAAAAAAGTTTACTTCAGTAAAGTTAATATTATCAAATAATATCTAATGCTTTAAACCTATTTTGCACAGTCCACAGTCATAAGGAAATATAAAGATTCTGTCCTGATTAGAAGTAAATTCAGTAAAATTTGATTTTTAAAGATATCGTTAGCCAATCAAAAATGATATTTTTTCTATTCTTTCTTATATTTTTCTACATCTTCCTGCTCTGAAGTTCTTTTGTCATGAAATGCACAGCTTTACACAGCTATAAATAAATGCTCTGAGAGACAGTAAACAGCATTAGTGGTTCCTCTGTCCTCCATATACACCAGGCTGGAAGATGAGGGGCAGGGATGTGGGAAAGTGAAGGGTAGTTCCCTTTCCCACAAGGCTGAAACAGTCTCGGTGAAATGTTAATAGGCATGACTGCGGATAATGTTCCTTCTTCCACCACCTCAGCCTCACCCCACCCTCTTTTACTGTTGCTTTGTCACGCATTATTTCAAAGGCCATGAAATCTGGCTCCGGGTGGGTTTGCTTTAAGGGAGCTGGAGTGAGGTTTCTTGCTTCCAGAGAAATTAGTTTAACCCTGCCACCAGGAAAATGAAGAGAGACACATAGGCAGGAAAAGTGAAGCAGTGGGGGGGGGGGGGAGTCATGGTCAGGACTCCAAATTTCTTCGAGCGGGACATCAAGGGGGGGATTAGAAAGGACAACGGCCCTGATGGATGACGATGCTGTGGAAGGCCTTTGATCAGAGATAGAGGTGTCATCACCCGGGTCAGAGGATCTTCTCCCACCATCCAAAGGGGTTCCAGCTCCATCTGGTTTGGGTCCACTAGGACCCACGAGACTGACTCTGAAACTAATAAACTATAATTCCCTGAAGAAAAAAAAAATTCCAGGCATTTTGACAATTCTGATTTATGTCACTGTTAAGGCTTGGTGACCTTTCCCATACATCTACTTTTATGGGCGAGTTTGTCAGAGTTTTCTGTAATAATAATTCCATTCTGTAGCATACAGTTCTTTTTAGAGAAAAGCAACGTATTCTCCTCCACCCCTCTTTTATATGATGCTGATTTTTGTTGGAGGTATTAGTATAGTTTTGAAATGAAATATTAAATGTTTAAATCTAGCGTCCTCCCAACTCTAGTGAACTCTTAGAAAAAAAAAAAGCAATCCTGCGCATTTGCTAGTGGGGAACAGTCAGCCACACCCTTACTTTTCAGGACTAAGCAATGAAGTTATAGAATTTAGGCACAAAGCGCGGCAACTGTCTATCTTTGGGCACTGCGTCTGAGCACTGTGGCTCTTTGCCTGTGCAGTTGCTGGGGGCTCCCTCCACCAGCTCAGCTCTGATGTTAAACACCTGGCCTTCCCACAGAGCTCAGGTTTCAAAGGCTTGGCTAGGTGATTATATCTTGCTTATGCATCTCTACCATTTGGTTTCTGATCATGAGGGAGTCAGGCGACATTAGTGGCCCCTGCCTGTCATGCTCAATGGAAGGGGAAGACGGGAAGTTCAAGGCCAGGCTGGGCTACAGAGTGTGAACTTATCTCAAAAACAGATACATAAAAACAAAATCCCCACAAGGATTAACAATATTTCCTGTCATAAGAACAAAATATGTGACCTCTAGTTGTAATTGTTTATATTTTAAAGCAATTCTGTAAAAGAGGCTGTGTCAAAGTGGCTTAGGAAAGAATCTGATATGTCCATATATATTTCTGCTAAGCATATCATTGGTCCTTTTATGGCACACCCAATACAATATACAAAACAAACCTATATCATAGCATATTTTCATGAGGTTTCTGCCTGTGGGAATAAAGGAAGAGCAAAATTGCTAGAGAGAAAAAAAAATGCCCCTGTTAAAAAAAATCAAGAATCAGAAGGCGTTAGACTTCTTAATATCAACTAGTAGACTCAGAAGACATGGAACTGTCTGAAGGCATTTATTTAAATCTAGAACTCTGGAGTCAGCTGGACTTTTAGTCCCATTATTTAGGGTAGAATAAAGATAGTTCTAGATACTCTGGGTGCTAAAAACTGTTCTAAATGATATTCCAGGAATCTCTCTGAGAGTTTCTTCCATTAAAGAATGGGAAAAGATACAGATCTTCAGGGGGAGAATGGAGCAGAGCATCCCCACAGATCCACTGTCCAGCACCCACGTTAGCAGCTCAGGAGAAAGAGCTCCCATGGAGGAAGTTAACTGAACGTTTGATACCTGAGAAAATGCTAAGGGATGAATCTGGGTTTTAATTACTGAAGAGCATGCAGAAGCCCGAAAGAGACAAATATTATTATTAATTAAATATAAAATTTCATTAATTCTTCCAGAATTTCATACACACATACAATGTATTTGGACCATATCCTCTAACTCCTCTCAGATTCACCTCCTACTCCTCCTCCAAGTCCATGTCCTCTCCCTCCACCCAATAAGCCACTGAATTCAGTTTGTGCTGCCTATACATTTATAGATCCTAGTGGAGCTACCAGAGAACACACTGGAAGGAAGGAAGGAAGGAAGGAAGGAAGGAAGGAAGGAAGGAAGGAAGGAAGGAAGGAAGGAAGGAAGGAAGGAAGGGAAAAGAAGGAAGGGATGGAGGGAGAGAGAGAGAAATGAAGAAAAAAGGAAGGAAAGAAAAAAAGAAGGAAGGAAGAAAGAGAACCAATTTTTTTTTCCCCTGGAAGCCATCAACTGTAACTAGCTCCTTAGTTGGGAGTGGGGGCTCACGACCCCCTCCTCCTCCCTCAGCACTGGAATGTTGACTGGCTGGATCTGAGTTCATGCGTGCAGCAACCCTATCATTTCGAGAAGACACTGTGTCACTGTGACCCTCCCCAGTAATTTCAATAATTATATGTTTTTAACAACATTAAATGAGGTACACCGCACAGAAGATAACTATGACCAAATTAAGATGTAGCTATGTTAGATGGATGAAGTAAGAAGGCATTTGTGCCAATGAAACTCAAATCTTACCCTTTGGAGTAAAGAATTAATGGATAAGACCAGGGGAGAAAATGGGGGGGGCAACCTCATGAAGGGGGCCACGCATTATGGATCAGTAGGAAAGAAGACTTGATATGCAGCCATAACGACCTGGAATCCCAGCATGCATATAGAAGGCAGAGTATGGCTGCGTGTGTCTATAACTCTAGCATGAGGCAGTGAAGACAGGTAGACCCCTGGAGCTCACTGGCTAGTAAAGCCTGGCTGACACTGTGCTTCTGTTTCCATGAAAAACTGGCTCAAGACAGGAAGACAGGGGTGGCATGCTCTGGCTTGGACATGCCTCAGGGACACATGTCCTTGTACACTCTTGTGTGTGCTCCACAGATGCACACTACACTACACACACACACACACACACACACTCAACTCCCCACACCCTTCCCCCGACATACACATATACTCATATTCGTGAAAGCAATAAACAAGCAATGTATAGATACAGAGGTAATAGAAAAACAAGAGAACAAAAGGAGTTGAGAGTGATTGCCCTTGGATGTTTGCCATGACAACCACTGATTTACAATAGACCTCTGGAAAGACTTAACTTATTAAAATAATGTGCATTGCCGGGTGGTGGTGACGCACGCCTTTAATCCCAGCACTTGGGAGGCAAAGGCAGGCGGATCTCTGTGAGTTCGAGACCAGCCTGGTCTACAGAGCTAGTTCCAGGACAGGCTCCAAAGCCACAGAGAAACCCTGTCTCGAAAAATCAAAAAAAAAAAAAAAATGTGCATCAATATACTATCTAGAAGGATTTAGAAAATGTGAAAAGGAGAGGCTGGGACATTAAAAGTAAAACTGTTCTCTGGTTTTTGAGTTGACAGTTTTGTTCTGAGGGCTTCTTTTGTCAAATACTGGTTCCAAGGACCGCCATGCCTTTGCTCATGGGGACACTGCACATAGTGTCCTCTCCCAGCTTATCATTTAGTACAGGTAACACAGTCTGTGTCACGATAGAAACTGGAAAACTGTGTGCATCGTGGGAAATGAATGAAATGCTGTGAATAATTTACAGGAGCCCATGTGACTAACAGAGGCTGCAAGGGAGGTTGTGAGGATGCCTCTCTGTGAGGCAGGGGGACAGGTCAGGGTGCTTACAGATCTCCCGTGGCTTAATTTTCTACAGCACAGAGCACGTTGACGATGCCTTAAGCTGTGGCAGCTGGCTGCAAATAAGTCATGGAGTCTGCTTCTGCCAGCGTGGAACTTTCTGGGACTTCAAATGTTTTTTCCCATGTACTTTGGCCCTTCTTTTTTTTTTTTTTTTTTTTTTGAGAAATGTAAGTCTGTAGAAAGATTGTGGCAATGCTGAGCTGTTGTGTTATTCATAAATAAATAAAAAATGTATTTATGTCTCTTAAGATTTTTACCTTCTGAATTTTCCTATATCCCATGAGAGACTTCACCATTCTAATTAACCTATTTCCAAAAAGGGATTTCTACCTCATAGACACCACAGCACTAGAGAAACTAGTTTGTGTTCTTTCTTTATATTAAACTATTCCATCTTCCACCCTCTTAAAAAAATTTTATAAAGTTGATGAGAAGAGGTAAATACAAATGGTTCCTTGAATTATTTTATATTTTTGGTGACTGCTTAAACAGTTTTTTTTGTGTGACAGATATGTCCTGTCCATTTACAAACATCATAAAGTTCAGGTGAGTTAGGAAAGCTTGTGGAGGAGGCCTGTTTTTGCTTTGGCCTTCTTGATTCTCTCTCTTCTATTTAGTTCCATTAGGATAAAATGGCCAAATTCATCAAAGGCTCAATAACCCATTTTGTTTATCCTGAATTAAAGTCCCCTTATGGACAGTTAGTCTTTATGTAAGTATAAAAAGGTCCGAGAGCCATCAGTGACAAGTGGTCTGAGTCCTTGATTTCGTTTCCATCTAACGGAGTCAGCTGTTCTTCCTGGTCTTTCCTTTGGTTTAAATTTTGGATTGTGTCCAAGCTTTGCTGGGTACCTTCCTGTGAAATGAAACATTCAGTCCTAACAGAAGGAACATTAAGACTCGGGTGGTAAACAAAACTTAAGGATAGGAAGTAAACAATTCAAGCTTCTCCGGAAGTTCCTGAAACTAGCACGACTCAAAGTTATATAAGCAGTAATAATTGCTGGGCACAGGAAGCCCTAAGATCTGTCCACAGGTACTTCTAGTGATGTAGTTTTTTTTAAAGTCATTTCCCATGTAAGTAACCCCAAAAATCTCTCTGCTACACTTATCTAGACATAGGGGCAAAATATTTCTCTGTTGTAACTTGGGGTGATTAGATGCTTGCTCATATTTCCCCAGAGAAAGTCACACAACAATACCCAGAAGAAATTTATCAAGATTCCATTGTGAATCCCTTCACTGATCCTTTGGGATCTGCTCCAAACTTACTTCTAAATTATATATTCAGTAGAACATTTGATATTGTAAATTACAGAACAGTCCAACACAGCCAAAGGATTTGGGGTTGTTTGTTTGTTTGTTGTTGTTTTTTAAATCTGGAAGTCATCAGACTTTATGTAATGTAAACAACAGATTGATTTAGCATGAAGTCTTTTTAAGCAGAGAACTCACGAAATAATACTGTCCTTCAGTCAGTCTTTAATTTCCACCTCCTCTTCTTACTCATATTTACTTGGAAATAATGGCAATTTGAAACTCTTGTCTGTTGTCCCCAAATACAATGTAGAACAAGAAAGCTACTATCAACCACTAACCCAGTCCTGGAGCCCCTAACCCGATGCCATGGCCTTTTCTAAGTTGAAAACTGGATGGTAAAACAGACACAACTCCATACTCATATACTCAAGGGATTGATATAGTCAAGGATGGAAACCTATGAAACTGCTGTGTCTAAGAAATATCCAGGCCCATACCTGGCTAGAAAGAGTAACAACCCAATAAAAATAAAAAGCAGTGGTTTTATTGCATCCTTTCATTGAAGAACTCTGAAAAGGAAAAAGAAAGACACTTGAGCAACATTTTTGCTGTAAATGATAAATAACATCAAACCTCAACTGTTTTGTTTTGGTTTGGGTTTGACTTTTTTTTTTAACAGCTTTTTCTTGCATTTAATGTACAGGTTGGTCCTGACCCTGATGGCCATTTGAATTCGACCATGCCTGGGCGAATGGAACATTTATTTCTTATTTGGAACTACTAGCAATGTCTTTTATAGTTGCAATAAAAATCCCAAGTTCAGTGAACAGAACCGCTTGATGCTCGTGATAGTCCCTGCTCAGCAGCCTCTCTTCCCTCCACTCTGCTGTTCAAAGCAATTCCCATGATGAAGCCACACGAGAAACAAACGAGATGAAATGTTACAGACGGCACGGATGTATCTATTGCTTCAAGTCTTGCATAGGACATGGTATGATGATCTAGTCAGTCAATCTCAAGCTCTCAACCAAAGTTCCCTCGCCCTTTTAAATTTTATTTTGGCTACAGCAGCATTGAGTCATTCACTTTCTAAGGAAGTAAGTAGAAGCGTAGAGAAGTTTACTTCATTGCCCGTGAACAGGTAAGATATAGACCAAGAATTCAAACCTAATCTCTCTGGTTCTCAAATCCTTGTATTTTCACAACTCTCTTGTCTAGAAGAACCATAAATCTAACAACTAAACAGCCTGAGATAACCAGAAAGAAGTTATCCATGAAGCAGAAATTTGGGGAATCATTTCAATACGGAGTTAAAATATGTCTTAGGGTTGCTATTGCTGCAATGAAACACCATGACCCAAAGGCAACTTGGAGAGACAAGGGTTTATTTGGCTTACGTATCCTGAATCTCAGCCCATTGGGGGAAGCCAAGGCAAGAACTCAAACCTAGCAGGAACCTGGATGCTGGAACTGATGTGGAGGTCATGGCAGAAAGCTGCTTAACTTATGGCTTGTTCTCATGGCTTGTTCAGCCTGCTTTCTAATAGAACCCAGGACTGTCATCCCAGGGGCGGCCCCAACCACAGTGGTCTGGTCCCTCCCACATCAATTACTAATTTAAAAAAATGCCCAACAGACCTGTCTATATCCAGATCTTCTAGAGGCATTTTTCGATTGAGGCTCATTCCTCTCTGATGACTAGCTTGTGTCAAGTTGACATAAAAACTAGTCAACACAAAATATAGGCCTAATTAAGTTTAGTAAGTTCATGTGTTTAAAACAACTTTTTAGAAGTCTGTTAGGAGCCAGGGGGACAGTCATCAGTAAAGAGCTCTTGCTACCCTTTCAGAGGGTTGGATTTTGGTTCCCAGAAGTCACATAAGGCAACTCACAGCGGTCTGTACCTCTAACTTCAGGGCATCCAGTGCCCTTTTCTGGCCTCCGTAGGTGCCTGTATGCATATGCACACACACACACACACACACAAATATGCATACATATACACAAATATTATGCACATTTTTAAAGATTAAAACAAACTTTGCTTGCAGGACAAACTTCTGATTTGCGAGGATGGGATAAGATGCAGCAATGAGTAGTCATTCTGAAATCAAGTTGCAGAGGTTGTTTCCAGGCCTTTCTGTCCTTTTGTCAGCTTTTTTCCCATTGATAAAAGCCCTGATATCTGTCTGGCCCAAACGCTTGGCACCCATCAATCCTTCTGTACTTCACTCCTTGGATTGTTCAGGTTCCAGGGCCCTCTCTATCATGAACTACATAGAATCTCCATGTCACCTGTGAACTCAGCAGAATGTGTTTATTGCAAAGCAGGATCCCTTGCAAACCAATGCCTGGCTCCAAACAGCATGCTTCTTTTTTTTTTTTTTTTTTTTAGAGGGGGGGCACCCAACCTCAAGGTCTATTAAAAGAAAGTCATTTGAGTAGGCGGCCCTTGGTGATAACTCTCCAACCAAGCATGTGCCCTCCAATGGATCTGTAAGCATGAAAAATGATTTCATTCTTGTGAAGGGGAGCAAGGCCTCCTTCCTTCCTTCTCCTGCGTGCTCTAACGTCAAGTGGATTTTATGCCCCGTTGGAAATAGATGTGTGCTTGCCAGCTGGGACGCCTCTCTACCTTCTTTCCCATGAGAGGCTGCTTATTCGGAAAAAAACAAAAAGGATTTTGTTCTGCTCACTTGGGAAAATCATTCTATGCATATTGATGACGAGGAATTGTCACAGAGAGGGAGAGAGAGAGCTTCTCTAAGCTTTTCTGAAACCTCTTCCCTAACCCCATAGCTCTTGGCTGCAGTCTTCACTCAAAGGGCAGCAGGCCTGCCAGTGCGCTGTTCTTCTCCCATCCTCTCTGGGAAATGGGGATGCGGCTTCCCTAGGCAGCCAATGACAATTCAAATTTTCATGAAAGCTTTTATTCCCTCTTCCTTTTCCTTTACAACATGTTTTTCCAGACACACTGGCCTTGGGGATTTTGAGTAAAACTGTTAGGAGTTTCTTTTGATTTAAGGATAATTTGGTGCTCTATTGAGGTCAATGACTTCTTTTCTTTTTGTGGTTCAGTAAATGTGGCAGGAATCTTCTGCTCATTAAAATCTCAATAAAACAAAATACTCCATAACGTTCTTACCACACTCCTGGAGCACGTTAGGATTCAATATGTGTTTTTAAATGAACGAGTATGATGTCATTAATCAGACCATCACCAGAGTCTTCTTCATACATTGGAGGACTCCATGTGTCATATGTATCTGACATGCATAATATATACTTTACTTATAATATATATTTATGTACTGTATATAACTTTTTATTTTAGAACTTAAAATGTCATCTGTACTATATATTATAAGTACTTGTGCTATCGAAATTCATTTAAAACAGTTTTTTTCAAAAGACACCACTATGATCTAGACTGCCTTGCTTTTACATGAAGTGCCAAAATGTGTTTATAATACGATGGAATTCAGAATAAATTACCAAGGGAGGACCACTCTTCCATGAAATGTGGAGATCATATTCACACATTTAAAGAGAAACACCCCACTTTAAGAAGTGCCCCATCTGTTTTAAGGCGTCCATGGCTACACAGACCATAGCATCACGCCTGGCAGCAGGTGTTTCTTTCATGGGCTGCTTCTTCCATGTTTTGGTTGAGTCGGTTGAGTGACCTTCTAGTATGGCTTGGTGTGAAGGGATCTCAAGTCAATAGGAACATTGCGACGTGGCAGAGAGGACACGGGGTGGATAAGCAGAGCCCTGCTGATGTCAGAATTCCAGAAATGCCTGGGATGCCTGAACATTTCTGCCAGTCTCAAATAGCTGAGCGGAGGACCCCAGCTCAGGAGATTCCTGCCACATTTACTTTGCACTGAAAACCACTAAAATAAATAAAAAATAAAAATATAAGAATAAAAAAAAATGGCATTGGCCTCAGTGGAGCACCAACTTATCCTTAAATTGAAAGAACCTGGTAACAACAGTTTTACTCAAAATCCCCAATGCCAATATGTCTGGAAAAATATGTTGTAAAGGAAAAGGAAGGGGGAATAAAAGCTTTCCTGAGCATAATTTATCTTTGACTGTCACAAAATCAATAGGCTTTACAGAGCAGAGGAAATTCAATAGCTGGGCATTCATAATAAAGATCGGTTTGGGTGATTTGTCTGCCTCTAATAAGGCAGGCTTTGGACCCCAGCTTCTCTTCCTTTAAAACCCAAAAGGGGTGGAGATTTTGCCATCACAGCCAAGTCCTCTTGCTTTTCTATTGTCGGGACTTTACAATGGTACTACTTGTCTGGCCAGGTCTTGGTTCACCCAGGAGAACAGACCTCACATTAGGGCGTGGAGGAACAGATGCCCGACTTTACACCAGCATTCAGCCCGCGTGACAGCCTTTTCATGCATCATGGATTCGTCGGTTTCAATGCAAAACTCACAGCAATGCTGCGAGCATTCGCCTCTCCCCCTGGAGACCACTGTGTAGAATGGGTCCAGATATTCACTCGGGAAACTGGACCCATTGCAGAAACATTTGCAAAAGGACTCCTTGGCCTGACCTGACCCAGCTCTCATCTGAGGAAGCTTGTACTCAGGCAGGCACTCATCAGTGCGCTTAGCTAAGGGGCTAGATGGAGGACAAAAGACAAAGAAGAGGCTGGCAATGGTGGGAAAAGAAGCGTGACAATTGGGGCGGATGGAAGTAAATATCTGATACATACTGAATTCAACAAGAACCAGCCCCTTTGCGCTTAGACCTAATCTTCAAACCGCGCCTGAGAGAACATGTATTAATCCGTTCCTGCAAAGAGAGAGGGAAGAGAACTGAGATTCAAAGAGATTTAAAAGCGTGTCAAATGTCACACACACACACACACACACACACACACCACACACACACACACACACACGCGGTATGAAAAGCAGGACTCCAAGCACTACTTATCTGACTACAAGGCCAGCTTCCTGGCATGTATTCCAATGGACTTAGCTCCACTGTTACCTTACACACTAGTTGAATAACCGTTCGTGATAATATCATGATCGATGTGAGCATTGGGGTTCTTCTCAAACCAAAGCATATATAACTCTATTGGACTTTCAAAAGCAGGGCTTTGGAAAACACTGCTATATATGGCTAACACTCTATGACTTTATGAAAACTAGTGTTTCTGAGCCCCAAGTTCCTTTCTTTAAAATAATAGTGACAAATTCCACTCTATCTCTTTTTCAGCATGAATACATGAGTGAAAGATCAGGACAGCATTTTCTAACCAGGTAGTCCGGCATGTAGGTCATCAATAGCAGAATGAAATCCTAGCTGGAAGCAGAGGAAAGGGTTTCCAACTAAATGGATGAGGGTTTGGGACACACTAAGTGGGTCACAACTGTTTGAAGGGGGCTTCTTGGAAAGGCAGGAAATGAAGAACAGTCAACTTGTCCGTAAGTTACTGTTACACGATGCCTTAAAGTTCGTGGTGATGAACTGACAACACATAACGTGTAGATCAGTGCTGGAGGCTGGAACCAAATGGAGAAATAAGGGGTTGAGAGTCCAGGCAGAGGAGTGAGTACAAGGGACATTCAAGAGGTAGGATCTGCGAGGTACCGCAATTGTTCTCCCTCCCCTAACTGGTCTCACTTCTGCCCAGACCATTATTTTGTAGCTGAGCTGACAGAGCACGGGGGAGTCGCTCTGTTCCCCATGGTCAACAGTCAGCAGATGAACTGGCTAGAGGTTTAAAGTGTTTGAATTCAATGCATAGAATCATGGAAGGAAGCAGCTGGTATTACCTGCAAGATGGTGCATGGAAGATCACCCAGCAAAGACTTGCAAACATGTTTCAGAACCTCAGGGTTTAAAAAAAAGACGCCGGGAGAAGGATGAAGGGGCTAATTTAGCTTCATAGGACCAGCAGTACTGTGACGTTATGTGTGTTGAACTTGTGTTTTCCATGGGAAAAATTATAAACACTATGGATAACGAAGTAGATACATCATTATTGCATGTCGAAAAGTGTGTACACACACTCACAGAGTCATTTAGAAGAACACAGAGACAGAAAAATACACACTATTATCACATACACACAGACACAGAGACAGACAGACACACACACACAAATGCAAGGACAGTCTAAGGCGTGACCTTGTGAATTCCTAGGAAATGCCTCCTTCAAGTTGTGTTACTACCCTTATGTAGCACGAATTCTAATTGCACTTAATAATAAAAACCCGGAGTCAGATATAGGGATAAATGCTGGAAGATCAGAGAAGCAGAGCAGCCAGACACTAGTTCTAACCTCTACCCAATCTTCAGACAGAGTGGGCGATCCCGTCTCTAGGAATCCTCAGGCTGAATAACTCCTGTGTCCTCCTGTCTTATATACCTCTCTCCGTCCATCCATATCCCTTCTTGTCTCCACCTCCCTAGTGCTGAGATTAAAGGCGTGTGATTCCCTAGTGCTGGGATTAAAGGTGTGAGCCACCAACACCTGATCTCTATGGCTAACTAGTGGTTTAGCTCCACACTCTGATTTTCAGGCAAGCTTTATTTGTTAGATCACAAACAAAATACCATCACACCCCATCTCCAGCTTTTGATCTTTAACCTGAACTTAGATTCTATCATTTCTAAACTCCAAACCTACAGAAACCTTTTTAAAAAACCAACCAACAAACAAACAAACAAGAAAAAAAAAAAAGCAAAGAAACAAAGGTAGACAGTTCTCTCCTTTTAAAATTCAACTTTGCCAGTGGCTAAAAAGATGCCTCTACTTACATCCCGAACCCATAAACTAGCAGAAGGAATTTCTCATCCCTGTTCCCACACAGAATGTGTCAGATCTATCATTAAAAAGGGAGGAGTACATATTAGAAAATAATTTCCAATAACTACCAGGTACTTTCCCAGTCTTGAGCAAAAGTGAAACTAGTGCTTTCCAAGCTCAGTGTCTGGAGGAGGCCCTCAGGAAAGGCCAAGGACTCTGTGGGCATGTCCAGGGGCCCTCAGGGGCCAAGAACTCTTCTGTGGGCATATCCAGAGGCCCTCAAGAAAGGCCAAGGCCTCTGTGGGTGTGTCCAGGGGCCCTCAGGGGCCAAGGACTCTTCTGTGGGCATGTCCAGAGGCCCTCAGGAAAGGCCAGGACTCTGTGGGCATATCCAGAGGCCCTCAGGAAAGGCCAGGACTCTGTGGGCATGTCCAGGGGCCCTCAGGAAAGGCCAGGACTCTGTGGGCATATCCAGAGGCCCTCAGGAAAGGCCAGGACTCTGTGGGCATGTCCAGGGGCCCTCAGGAAAGGCCAGGACTCTGTGGGCATGTCTAGAGGCCCTCAGTAAAGGCCAAGGCCTCTGTGGGTGTGTCCAGCGGCCTGGAAATGCTGGTCAATGGGCTGCATACAGGTCCACTGGCATTGCACCAACAGAGTCTCTTCAGAACTAAAAGGAGAAAAAGATAAGGGAGTTTAAGGGGAAATTATTAAAATGCTGGCAGGTGATCTGGCTTGTAAACTTTGGTATTGTAAGCAATTTGGCACAGATGTGCAATCATTTCTGGAAGTCAGTTAGTTCTTTGTCTACTGCAGAAACACACCCACAAGTCCCATAAACACAAAGACATACATTTTTCTAACTCCCTAACATCCACATTCAATGCACACACAACATGCACACATGTGTGCATGCACACACACACACACAATGCGTACACACAGATGCATACACATGCATACACACCCCTTATAAACCTATAGTCTCACAAGCTCACAGCTAAAATTTCTCAGGCTGATGTCATGACTACACGTAATGGGACTTGGTGACAGGCAGCTCTTGTTTGAGAAATAGCGCCATTTCATGAAAGATGATTTGCATAAACCAACAATGAAGAACATGTAAAAATTCTGTTGTCCAGGACTTTCTTTGGAAGGGCAGGGCCTGGCGTACACAAGGAGAAAGAATTTCCTTCCCCAGTCCTCTGTCACTGAAGGTGGTCGATGAGAATAGAATCATCTGACCTTTGCTTTAAACGCAGCTTTGGGAATTTGGGGCTTTGTGACAGCCTTTTCACAGAGCCGGTGAACCAGCTAATCTGACTGCCAGCTGACTTGTTGCTACGTACAGGGGGAAAAAAGTTTGCTGATAATCAATCTACATAGGAGATCAGTTAATGGTAGGTAAAATATGACTTAAAACATCCATTAAATGGAATACTCAGAAAGTTTTGGATTTTACTAATAAATACAGAATGGATGAGAAAGCCTACTTCTTTTCGGCAAGAAAGTAAAATTGTTTATTTTAATTGCAAGTTGTGATGAATTAGAAACAACAACAACAACAAAAATATTAATTCCTTGCCTGAAAACAGATGCTGAATCTTAGGGAACTAAGTCAGAAATTGCTAACGCAGAAGAAAGGGCATATAGATCAATGTTCATCAAATATTCGATTTGCTCCTCTTCATTTCTTAGTTCCTTCAATTAGATTCAAACACTGGACTAGTTTTATTCAATAAAGTGTGAGCAGATATTACAGGCTTGCCAGTCAGTGGTCAATCAATGGTCAATTCTTTTCTGTTGTTGTTGTTTTGTTTGGGCGGGGGGATGAGACAGGGTTTCTTAGCGTAGCTTTGGTGCCTGTCTTGGAACTAGCTCTTGTAGACCTTGCTGGCCCTGAACTTGTGGAGACCCTCCTGCCTCTGCCTCCTGAGTGCTGGGATTAAAGTTGTGCACCACGGCCCAGCCCAATTATTTTTTGAAGAATATTTTTTAATTTATTTATTTAACCTGACATGCATGTGCGGCTGCCTACTTGTACGCATGTGCACTGAACAAAGTGCAATACCCACAGCGGCCAGGAAACAGTATCTGAACCCCCCGAGATCTGGAGTTACATGTGCTTGTGCACCACAATACAGCTGGAAACTGAACCTGGGTCCTCTGCAAGAGAAAGAAGTATGTGCTCTCAACATCTGAGCCATCTCTCCAGCTCAAGCAGCCAGTTACTTTATTTTTCTCCTTTTCTCTAGCATTATGAGCAAGGAGTCTTCATATTCCATATACCAGGTATATAAAATAACGGAGCACCCCTCATGAACTCCAGCAGGACTCTATGCAGCAGAGTTCTGGTGGACCCGTGAGGGACACATCACAGGAATGATACACTTTGCTATACTCTGTACTGAGATTGCCTGTCATGAGGCTACCACAGCACAACCAAGCAAATACTAACGAGGAGTAAGCAATTGTACACCTGGGCATAGCCAGGCTTGGAAACTAAAAACGAAACAACCACAACGCTTCAAGACTTCTAGTTCCTCGATAGCCTCGGAAGCGAGAATCATGTTTCAGTTAAGCAAACTTACTGATAAAATGTTCTAACCTTAATCCCAGGTCTGTTCTTTCAAATTCCAAAAGTGTTCTTGTGTTCTGCAATTCAAGAACATCTCTTGGTCTATCAACCAAGTCTACGGAAATGCTTTTGTTCACTTGTTTGTAGCAAGCTATTTTCACCACAGATTTGCATAGATGCTTAGAGTGTGTAGACTCCTCGAGGAACAGCTGGCCTGTGGATTTCCTATAGGGCTCTGAATTCTCAAGGCAAAGAATGGGAGGGGGGCTGGAAGAAAAGAAAGGAAGGAAGGAAGGAAGGAAGGAAGGAAGGAAGGAAGGAAGGAAGGCAGGCAAGATGTGGTTGTTAATCTTTATGTTTCAACATTGCTAGCTTTGGAGCCTAATATTAAGGAGCCCCATCTCTGGGCATCTGCAAGAGCATTTTCACTTTAACTGAGGGGAGAAGACTCTTTTTTTTTTTTAATTTTTTATTATTTATTTATTTATTTATTTATTTTGGTTTTTCGAGACAGGGTTTCTCTGTGGTTTTGGAGCCCGTCCTGGGACTAGCTCTTGTAGACCAGGCTGGTCTCGAACTCACAGAGATCCACCAGAGAAGACTCTTTAAATGTAGGCAGTAATAGGATCACCTAATGGGGCCAAATAAAGAGGAAACAAAAAAAGAGAAATCTAGTTGAGCACCAGCATTAGTAGATAGTCTCTCCCATTATATGTGAACTAAAACAAACCCTTCCCTCCCTCAGTCCCTGTTGTTGGGTACTCCGTCACACCAACAAATACACAAGGGTATTATCGAATAAATAGCTCCCCTTCCCACTGATGGATTGTCTTCATCTGCAGCCTCACAAACTCCAGCTTTCTTCTTCCAAGTCCTAGTGTCTGTGTGGAATACTCATTAGAGTTTACGTGCTTGAGAGTGGTGGGGTACCACTGTGGGCTCTGTATAGACACACATTTGAACACATTGTATTATGCAAAACACAAAATACATCTTAGATAATGACTATGCATTTGTATAGCTGAGAATATTCTCATCTTCACTCTCCCCCAATCTGGCTAGCATTTGGGGTCTTGCAGATGCTACTTTAATATTTCAGTTTTGCTAAAACTCTTCTTGATACAGCACTCACAGAGATTTTCTATCCCACTGAAATAACACTCTGAATTCTCATGAGAGATGGTTATTTTTTAATAAAAAAAAGCCTTTGTACTCTAGTACTAAGTTCTTCTACAGAATATGCTTTTATGAAGAAGTAGGTTCTTAACTGACCCCTTCTAGAACATGCTTAATATCTCAAGTTAACTAAGGCCACCTGAACAAGACTAGTTACTTAGGAAGAAGTTGACTGGGCACTAGAGAGATGACTCAGTGGTTGAGAGCACTTGTTGCTCTTGCAGAGGACCCAGGTTTGATTCTCAGCACCCACATAGGCCTTGCAACCATCCATAACTCCAGTTCCAGAGGATCCAATGCCTTTTCTGACCTCCACAGATACCACACACACACACACACACACACACAATTCTCATATGTACATGTAAGCAAAACGCTCTTTAGTTTAAAAAGAACGTGATGGGTTGTTTTATTTAGCTGTCTGTGTCTCTTCCAGGGAACCAGAACCTTGATTTCCTGGTTACCCGAGAAGGCAGGTGATGCTGCCGCCTAGCTTCTGTGTCTGCACATACCATCCTGCACTCCAGCTTCTTTTTTTAAAACCTCCATCTTTTCCACATTGGCATTGTAAATGATTGTTTTCTAGCCATTTTGAGGTAATGATGGTTGGTTTTTCTTTTTCAGTTACAAAAAAAAAATAGGTTAAACTTTGTTTGAAAGAAAAATGAGGCTGTAGGCTTTGTACATGTCTTCATTCTGGAATAATACCAAACCAAACCAAACCAAATAATCTTTGCCCTCACTCTCTGTCTTGCCTTGGAAATCATCAGACAGTGGCTGGTCTCTGTCAGGATAGATCTTGTCCTGAACAGAGCTTCTTTTTATGGTGTCTTCTCATAGTCTCTAACTGGAGCGGGGAAGAGGGGAGTTATATACAAAGAATTTTATTTAAGTCATCGGAATCTAAACCCAAAAGTAAGATGGTCAACCAAAAGAGTAGAGAGCCGCCAAGGGTGGGGAGTTGAATATTCTGCTTATAATGATATGGTGGTTTCTGGTTGGGCCAAGTGGCCACCCTGTCTGCCCACAGCTCTCTTCAGAAGTGAGTGAACTGAGGACCATCCAGCTAAGGAAGTGTCCCAGGGCAGACGGCCCCTTCCATCTTCATCAGAAGAGAAAGCAAAGGAGGCCAAGGAAAGACTCTTTGAAAGGCTTGTGAAAGACCTGAAATACCTCACAATAGCACAAACAGGGAGCCATCTACTCGGGGAAACCTGGCTAGGCTCTCCTTCCAAATCCGTGATGACCTCAATTGGCTCAGGTTCTGCCACCATCCTGTGGTCCTGATTGCCTTAACAGGAACACAAGATTGATAATAGTGCTTTCGATTGCACAAACCCCAAAGAGGAAGTTTTTGCTTCAATATAGATGAAACTTTAGATGTTGTCCCTTCTGGGTTGAGAAGATGACTGAGTAGGTAAAATGGCTGCCACACAAGCCAGAGGACCTGAGTTTGGATTTCTAGTATGCATGTAGATAGAAGCTGGGCATGGTGGTGTACAGCTGTAATTCTAGTGCTAAGATGAGGGTAGAGACACAATGGTGCCCAGGTTTCCCTGCCATCCCAGTAGAACATCATCTTTAGGTTGAGTAAGAGCCTATGATGAAAAATAAGGGGGAAAAGGAATTGAGGAAGATATCTCAAAGTCTAGTCTAGTCTCCACACACAAGGATATGGGCAAGCATACATCATCGACTCCCCAACCCTTGTGTGCACACACACATACATGCACACACACATACATGCTCATACACACATACATACTGTCCCTTTTGTCTGTGTCTTGATTACTTTTCCCATCTACTAACCAATTATGATCCAAGAAATATATGAGTCTTGATCTTTCCCTGACTTGAAGTCCACCAGGGAAGTCATTTTTCTTTGTGTATTTTCTGAGTCATTTGTTTGTTATCTTTGCACTTTGCATTGGTTTTATTATTGTGCATATCGCAGCATATCTTGTCGACAAGTCTTTTGTCTACTACAGACTGCCACACGTTCCATGCAAGACTTTTCTCCTCACAACTCCAAAATTGTCGCTCTTTTGTAAAATGCATGACTGTCAGCGTGACATCTCTGCCTACACTGGCAGTGTTAGTTACACTATTACTGCTTATTAAACACAGGCCAACAAGTACCCTCCTATCATTACCGTTGGTAATGGTTAACATTCATTGCCAACTTGACTGAATTTAGAATCACCTAGGAGACACATCTCCAGGTTTGGCTTTGAAGGCATTTCGTTGTAAAAATTAACTGACAAACAAAGACACAACCTATTGAGGTAAGTCTATGGTGAATTCCACCAGGACAGAATAAAGGAAAAAAAATAGAGAAAACCAAATGGATCTGAGCATGTCTCTTTTTTTACTTCCTGATACACAGAGATGTGAGCAAACAGTTTCCCGTTGTCAGAACAATATCTGGTCTCACTGCCATGACAGATGGTATCCCTTGAACTATGAGCCAAGATAAACTTTTTCTCTCTTTCTGTGCTTCTTGATAGATACTTGATCACAGTAATGAGAAAGTAACTCATGTGGCAAACAAACAGAGGCTGTGGTCCCCCCAACACATGGTCTGTAGGCCTCTGGAACTGATTTACAGGAGGAATGTGGAAGACTTTGGACCTGTAAGTCAGAGAAGTCCCAGATTGTTAAAAGCAGAGAGTAACGGGCCATCCTGGGGAGCTATCAGAAGACCAGAATGTTGACAGAAGTCACGGAATCTGGGTCCATGAGTCTCCAAGTGCAACAAGTATACTGATTAGAGTTAAAAATACAGGCCCCTGCTGTTCTATTCTGGCAAAAACAAACAAACAACCCAAAACAGCAAACAAATCTTTTACTTGTTATGCCCAGATATGCAAAGTCCCCCCAAAAAAACCAAGGAGACTGAGTACCATATGTAAAAGCAAAAAGCTTTTATTTTATGTAAGTTTGCAAAATCGATCTCTCCACATGTCCAACATATTAGAATAAATGAAGAGCCCCGAGCTCAGTTAGAGTTGAGTTTTTATAGTAGTAAAGGTGGGGGTGAGGGTTTTCTAAGGTTCAGGACCCCTCATTGGCTGACCTTTGTCTAGGGGTGTCCTGGCCTAGTGAGTGTGTGCCGACGGGTGATCCTATTTATAGTGGTTGGAATGTTAGCCATTTCCTTTGGATGGTCTGTTCTTGGGTGATGCTCAGGTAATCTCAGTTTGTGGTTCTTCCTGCAACCAGTATTGCTTCAGTGTAAACTACTGAGACTCAGGCCTCCATTAAACTTATCAATGGCCGAGTTTTGCACTGGCAGGTGATAATGGTTGGAGGTAAAGAACTTCCTTTGGGTAATCTGTTTCTATTCAGCTTATCATGGCTGGCTTCTACAGTCCTCATTTTGCCCAGGTCCTGACAACGTGAGTGAAGTTCTAATTCAAAGAGATAGACTAAGTGGGTGGTTCTCAACCTGTGGGTCATGACCCCTTCCAGGAATCAAACAAACCATTCACGGGGGCTCACATATCAGATGCTTACATTATGATTCATAATAGTAGCAAAAGTACATGATTAGATGCCATGAAAGTAGCAACAAAATAATTTTATGGTTGGGGGTCACCACAACATGAAGAACTGTATGAAATGGCCACATCTTTGGGGAGGTTGAGTTGCTTGACTGAGGAAATTTCAAGACAACAGAGTCTACAGATTGTGACACAGTTATTATTCTCTGCATTTACTTATGTGCATAATGATAAAATGATAATTCAAATCAGGAAATTATGGAAAATACACAGTTTGACAAAGAAATGAGTGTGAAGATTGTTAAAGTTGTAGGCAAGGTAGGCATGAAAAAAGAACCTGTAATTGCTAAAGAAATTGGCTCTACTAGAAAGAAACCATGGCTTTTGCCTGGATACGAGATGAAAAACTGTCCACGCATCAATGGCCTTATCTTGTAAAGCTGTGACTTGAAAGTGCCACCACAGTGGTGCCCTTACTGAAAATGGTTACCTAGGGATATATTGTCCCAGATTCTATCATAAACTCATACAGTAGCCATAGCAGCAATGTGCCAAGGGGGCTAGTTTACGTCTTGAGCTGGCAACAAAACGTAGTCATTGTCCATAGAGCACTGATGTTTTAGGCATGTAAAATATAAGGCAACAGGGTGATAAAGAGTTCTAGAAGGTTCCAGAGAGCTGCAAGTCTAGGCAATGTGGTTCAGAGTCTAATTTCCTTCCTTCAAGGAAGCTGTCATTGTCATAAGCTGTCAAGATGCATCCTAAGTTGTGATAGAGATTCAGGGATATTGAAGATGCCAGAAGGCTAAAACAGTCACTAAAGAAATCTGCAGGCACTGAGTGAGGCCAGCAAGAGAAGTCCACTTATGCCACAGGCAAGAAAGATAGAGGTATAGGACTGCCCAAGGTCACTGGTGCACTGCTGTGGGACAGTGATCTTATATCCTGTAAAGTTTTGTAAGTTGTACTGTTTTAATAAAATGCTGATTGGCTAGTATCCAGGCAGGAAGTATAGGCAGGGAGACCAGAACAGGAGAATTCTCAGAAGAGGAAAGACTCAATCTGCAATTGTCATCCAGACACAGAAGAAGCAAGATGAGAATGCCTCGCTGATAAAAGGTCACATAGCTAACATAGACAAGAATTATGGGCGAATATAAGTTATAAGAGTTAATAAGAAGTGTGAGCTAATAGGCCAAACAGTTGGTGATGATTAATGTGGACCTCCTTGTGTTTCGCTGGGAAAGGAGACAGACAGAAAGGGGAAGAAAGCTGAGGATGTTCAGTATGAAATATTTAGGGACATGATAGTAGCAACTAGAACACTGGTTCTCAACCTTTGGGTCAAGACCCCCTTGGGGTCAAACAACCCTTTCCATGGTTTCTTCTAAAAACCGTCAGAAAATACAGATATTAACATTATGACTTACAACAGTAGCAAAATTACAGTTAAGAAGTAGAAATGAAAATTATTTTAGGGTTGGGTCACCAGGACATGAGGAACTGTATTAAAGGGTCACAGCATTAGGAAGGTTGAGAACCTCTGAACCAGAAGAAAACATTGAAAGTGAAGTAACAGTCTGAAGAAAGATAAAAGATGAAGCTGGTGAAGTTCTCTGGAAAGAGTGATCCTGAGAGAACACCCCATGCATTTTTCCCTAGGAAGGAGGAGAGAATCAGGAATGCCCATGGGCAGAGAAAGGAGGCAGTAACAGCTGAACAGAGGTACTAGCCAAGTGTTAATTTTAAGGGGTAACAGCTAGAACCAATTACTAGAATACAAGGCAGGGAAGTTCCCTTAGCAAAGGAAGCTGTGTGCGAAGTGATTTAATAAGAACTTACTAATATTTTTTCATGCTCACATTTAGCTAAGAAGCTTTTATTTGTTTTTGGTCAGTGTAGCAATATTAGTCCAGTCCAGGGGGACCAAGGATAGCGTCATTTCTCTGTTCACAACTCTAACTCTTCGGCCAGGGGTCATTCTCTTGCCCAACTGTCTTCCTTCCTCTTTGGGAAAGACATTTCAGAGCCTAATCTCACAAACTATGCCATTGATGGGTTCTAATTCTCCTATGCTGTGGTTCAAAGTGTATGAATGCAAGGGAGGAGTCTTGAGGCACTGCCTGAGGCTGAACTTGCCTCTGCCCAGTACATCCAGCGGTTGATCAGGGCAGCCTCTGAAGGAGGGGCAAGCTATAAGGCTCAGGTGTGGAGGAGTATGGGCAAAGGACATCCCTGCTTAGATGCCAACTACAATCCATGCCAGTAATTGCTTGTGTAGACCTTCCTGGAGACACAAAGAACAATGTTATACAGAAAACCCCTAAGGTGAATCTACCTTGCCATTTGCACAAGAAAAGTATTATCCCCACATCTGTATTTATTTTTAAAGCCTTGGCTTTTAAATTCATTTCATTCATTGTTCAGCAGGCAATGCTTGGCAGTGGACAGGGTTTTCTAGAACTACCCATGTCTCAGAATAAGCCTCTACCATCAAGATCTTCCACATCTCACTGATTAAAGTGTTAAACTGTCTACCGACGTCAACGCTGCTTCGGTGGCCATAAATTTCCGATCGTGGAGTTCTCTTCCCACCTGGATGGCAGATGCTGGAGTCTTGTTTTAAAAAATATTGTTTGGATGACCCCCAAGGACCTGCACACCTGCAGTTCCTTCTGTCAGAAGCGTCGAATACACTGGTGACAGTGATTTCACAGATTTCAAGTGATTTATCACCAGATTTGGTGATATATTGTGCTCTATCGCTATAGTAATGAACTGTCGCCGCTGTAGCAGACCATTGGAGTTGCCAAGGCGAAGAAGTGTCTGTGATGCAAGAAATTTCCACGCAAACCCAAGTGAAAGAAGGCTTGCTCTGGAGAAGAGAGTGTGCGGGTTCTGGTGGTTAGGGCGGTGGGAGGCTGTTTGGCTCCCCATAGCTGAATGGAAATTGTGCCCAGGGGTCACAGCCAAAACCCATCAGAAACCACATATTAGAGCTGGAAGTGTCCTGTCTGTGCTCCCTGTGGAGTCGGGGCGTCTTCATTTCATACCCCATTTATTCCTCAGCGGAGGGCTTTCACAAAGGGCTGGTCTGGAATCCTTATCAAGCTGCCTGTGACGCCAAAGATTGTGGGCTCCCCACTCAGAGGACAATCTCTCCGCCACTCTCTCCCTTTCGTTACAGAAAACTTGCTTGTTAATCTGTCTATCCAACTCACGTTTGCACTTGGCGGGAAGTCTGTTCATTAGCCATGCTAAGAACTGGGTTATTTTATTTGGTTTTGGTGTAGTAATAACGTTCAGTAGAGAATTTGCCGGTCTTTTTTTGTCGTAATGTATAAACACACGTTGGTACCTGGCAAAGCAAAGAAGCAATCCATCTGATGTTCCTGTCAGTGAATAGCTTCCTAATTACTTTCAGGGGCTTTGATGAATGACCCCCCCCCCCCGCTCGTCTGTAGAGTACTTCTCAAAAATGTGCTTATCAAAAACATGAAAACACATTGTAGGGTTTTATGGTTAATATCACTAACGGTCAGAGATTCACGGGACACTCTCGGAATTACGAGTCTTTGCTAGCTACGTGACAGGACAAGTTCAAATGATTTATCTCTGTCCTTTTAGATCGTGTTTCACTGTGTAAATCTACTCCAACTTTGAACTCGTGATATAGCTGCCTGCTTTAACCTCCGGGTGCTAGAATTAGATGTGTGCCCCCATGCCTGCCAAGCAAAACCAATTGCTTATTCTCCTTAATTCTGAACCAGCAATATACCCCTTGGTTCTTTCAATAGGAAAGGAATTTCAGCCCAGGTACGAATACCAAAGGTGTTGGGAATGTGAAATTTACTGTTCTCAAGCATGGAGCAACATCCCGAATTCTGACACCTGTTATTTTTTTCGTGCAATTCAGTTTAAACGTCCTCCTTGTTTCAGCAGCACCCATAGGTGCCAGCTTATGTGCAAGTGATAGAAAAGGTAGGTTTTATGACCTCCCATCAAGGCCTGAAGAGACATATTTTCACAATTTACTGCTTCAACAAGTCCCTCCAGAGACTTTTTTCCTGATGCTAGACCCATTTCATTTCCTAAACCTTGGGGTACTGATCCACAGAGGCAGGGCATAAGAGCCCCGCTGTCGCTGTCTGCCTCTGAGTTCACCAAAGACACAGCAAGGCAGCCAGAGCCTGGGACACTACCCACTGTAGGTCTGTTCCTTTTGTCCTTGAGCCAGTGCTGTTGTGGAGACAAGGGTAATGGCTGTTCTACTTGTGTCGGAATCCCTCCCCTCCCCATCCTTTGTTGTCTGTTAACTCAAACTCCTACCAGGACATGTTGGGAGAAAAGCTGTCACCGTGAAAGGCTTCAGCTGCTTCGAAGCGAGTTGTTCTGCCAGCTCCTCTGGCCTGGGCACTGGCATTAAGACCACGCTTCCATTTAGCGGAAAATGAAAGGGCGGAATGAATAGACTTAAGCCCCTTTACACCTCCTTTTCAAGGACTCCCCACCTCTAGGCACCCCTAAAATGGCCTCCTCAGGTTTTCCTTGCCTTCTTTTCTGAGAGCAAGACAATGGAGTTGTGAAGAAACAGGCTGCTCAAACAGGAAAGGCTTTACTACTCGATTTTCTATACAAGCCCAGAATGCTGCTTAACAGCAGAATAGGGGAGTCCCCTCTTTTCATCATATTAATTTATGTGGGGTCTGCCCCAGTTTCCTTCTTCTGACTCTGTCTGAATTACCTCAGACATGCTCAATAACAGACAGTCTTCATTTCCATCCGAAAAGTCTCGTGTTTAAGGAACTGGACAGAGGAGGTAAAACGGTTAAGCTACTCCTAAAAGGTAGAAACTGTTTACCCAACGAGAACTTTCTTGCAGCCAAGGCAAAGAGTACAGGAATGCAAGGGTTTGCATTCGGAAAGAAAGGAGAAGTGTTTTCCCCGCTTCTGAATATCTGAATTTTTCCACTTTCTCCTCTTTCTCAAGCCTGTTCAGCGAGCTTCTGACTTTCAGCTCACCTCTTCTCCTTCCAGGGGCCACACAACACTCATGTCCTCCAGGCCCCGAACCAGCTCCTTCTCAGTCAGGTCATTTGGAAGCAAGATGTGGACCATCTTTTGACTCAGCTTTCGATGCAGCTTATGAGAGAGGTAGAGGGGGAGCAACTAAGGAGAAGGACGTGCTGTGAAGCCAAGCACAAAGAGACATTGGTTTGGGGAACCTGTGAGGACCAGCCATGATTATCTAAGTCTGGGCAGGTCACCCAAAGGAAGGTCTTTACTTCCTCCAACCATTATCACATGGGACTCTGGCCATTGACAAATTTCATTGGAGGCTGGGGACTCAATAGTTTACCCTGAGAAGATGCTGGGCTGCGAGAGGAACCACAAGCTGAGATCACTGAACCCCCACCCAAGAAGAGACCATTCCAAGAAAATTCCTGGCATTCCAAGCACTGTAGATAGAAACACCTGCTGGCTCACTGTCCCCAGGAAACGCTAGACGAATGTCAGCCAATCAGGGGTCTTAAAACCTCCGAAACCCCTCACCCCCACCTTTACTACTATAAAAACCCAACTCTAACTGAGCTTGGGGCTCTCCAATATTCCAATACACTGGACATGAGGAGAGACCGAGTTTGCAAACTTGATTAAAATAAAGGCTCTTTGCTTTTACATATGGGACTCTTGTTTTCCTTGTTGGTTTGTCGGGGATTGTGGATTTGGGCATAACAGAACCCTGCTCCCCTGGGGTGGACTGGTACCCTTGATGTAGAGGTGTTTCCTTCAGCTCTCTGCCCTGTGTCACTGTCTTTTTTCCCTTTGACCCACTGAGTTTAGCTTACTGTTGAGTCTTTACAATGTGTAGTACCAAACTTTTGTTGGGAGCCATCCACTGTTGAAGCAGAAAAAACAACTTTTTGTTGATGTTGTTTCTGTTTTTTGTTTGTTTGTTTGTTTATTTTTT
Source organism: Alexandromys fortis (assembly GCF_014885135.2). Classification (NCBI taxonomy): domain Eukaryota; kingdom Metazoa; phylum Chordata; class Mammalia; order Rodentia; family Cricetidae; genus Alexandromys; species Alexandromys fortis. The sequence continues at coordinate 3,559,458 of NW_026067917.1, read as the reverse complement.
GAGGTAGTATCTCACTATGTACCAAGGTCTATCCTGAAACTCACTATGCAGACCAGTCTGTCTTTGAACTCATTAAGTAAATCACTTCAGGACAGTCAAGTCTGGGATTCTGTTTCTGGGTCAGGGAAAAAGCTTATGAGCATCCAATATACAAAACGGCACAAATGCTACTGTGTGTATGCGCCTACCAAGTGCTCAGCACCCTTGCAGGTGGCCTGTTTAATATTCTTATCTTATGGCTCTAAACCCTGAAGAGGCTTGGTGGTAGGCATTATTATCCCAGTGGGCCACAATTTAGATAAAGAAAATATTCTGGGTCAATTAGTAGAAATTCAGGCAAAATAAAAGGGTGAGAAAGAGGAGGGGAGAAGATGACTCCAACCCATGAGGGATGCACTTACCAATTCCCCGTTGTGTGCCCGGCACCACAGCTCTGAAGATGAAAGGCGCCATCCCGTAAGAGCTGCTTATTCCACAGATGCCAAAGTAGACCACGAACTTCTACAGGATGCTTGCAGGGCAGCGGAAGGAGAAATGTGCTTGGGAAATCTCACGAAGCTGGACAGATGAGTATCATTTTGCTCTGGGCAAGTATGAGTTCAAGTCTGAGGTAATCAGTTCAGTGGTGATTCGTCACTAGCAGCATGGAGTTTAACTTCAGTGACACGGGCCTGGGAGGCAAAGGCATGCAGGAGGAAAGGTTGACACTCCTTTCCTCCTGCATGAAAGGCAAGGACTGAATGAGTCTCTCTACTGTCTCTTTCAGGTCTGGGCACTTTCCAGAGGATTAGCCCTAGCCCTTGCATGGGGCAAGAGTAGGGGGTGGAGGCAGGTAAGATCAAGCTGGGAAGCAGCAGTAATAAAGCCGCACCCTCCCTGTAGACCTGCAGGAGTAAAACCCTCAAAGGGCTATTCTGGTTAGTACTATGTCAACTGTGACTCCAGCCACGGTGACAAGGGCTGAGGGATAAACTGTTCTTCTCATTGAGAATCCAACCTGAGAAACACAGTGAAAGACAGACCGGTGAACCAAGAATGCAATCATTTCTGTTCTCGCCGAATCTCTTCTTCCTCCACTTGACACCATTTAACAACAACATATTAAAAAGTTATTTTTCTTTTTTTTATTGATATTTTCCCCCATTCAATAGTATTTGGCACGTGATAGCAAACATGTTCTTTCTTGGTGTGACTATGTTGAGACCAATCATCCAACACATACCCAAAGAGACATGAAGGAAGGCACAGTACCTCATCATAGCTCAGCTTAATATTTTAGGGACTCACTTTTATGGAACTTATTTCCAGCAAGGTTTTTCAAACTATAAACACATGCAGAAAATGTCTAATCAGAAAGCCTGAGCCTGCAGTAAAGCAGGGGAATGATTATTGTTGTAAGTATCCTTTAAGAGGGACTTTTTGGTGACTGTGTAAGCAGACCTTGCCAGCTCCACAAAGAACTAAGACACAGAATTCCAGCGACAGGTTTCTTACAGGCAACAAGCCCACCTTTTCTTTTTCTTCATTTGCTTTAAATGTTGTCTCGTGGTTCCCCCCCCCCAGAACATTGAAGACCATGAAAGGAATAGATTAAAAGAAACCTACATTTCTTTCTCTGTATGTAGGAGCTTTCCATTTTCTATACGTCAACAAGGAAATTTCAGGTTCACTTCAGTGTTTTGACACTCAGAAGGTCCTGATCATAGATGGTAGGATGATTCTACTCTTTTGGGCTTAAGTTCTTGACAGGTTTGCACAATATGTTTCCACGTGCTCACACTCATCGAACTTCCCTATACACACACATGTGCACGTGGAGACAGGCACGTGACCGGACATGTGACCCGGCGTGCACCTGCTGCTGTGGCTTTGCCCTTTGACCACCACAGTACACTTGATCATCTTTCCTGTTGACAGGGTGCCAGGGACAAACAGAACACCCACACTGTTAGGCTCAACAAACTTCCTTCAAGCTGTGGTTTTTTAGATTCTCCATGAAGCCACTGAAGAATTCAAATTCCTGTGTCCATCCGCATTCGAGAGGGAAATAAAGGGATTCCGTATTGACTCTGTTTCTTTCCCCTGACTTCCCTTGTGACCACACTGGAGGCCCTCGCCTTATCTCTTCTGTAAGCATTCTCTATCTCAGCTCCGCCTTCCTTTCCTCCCGGGCTCCATTTGCTGCCTAGCACTGCATCCTCTAAACTGCCCTGGGATAAAGATGAAGTAGTACGAAGGATGACAAGCATGGGTTATAGCTGCCCTGTGGTGACCTCATGAAGCAAACATCGCATTACCCAGAGCTCTATCACCAGGGAGAAACTGACTGCAAATAGAGAGTCATCTTTTTTCCAAGCTGGCGCGAAGTCGTTTTCCTGTGGTTGTTTGTATGAATGGATTTAGAAACAAAAGTTGACTTAGACGTGCCAGGATTCTCCCTCTGCTTCTTATTTCTTCCGGGAGAAGGGTTCTCCTCAAGTGTAAGCGGCTTTGTCTAACACTCGGGAGCTTCCGCCTCTAACTAACTTGTCTCAAGGATGCTCAGTCAGAAGACAAAGAAACAGTACCAGGGCCGGAAGACTGAAACCAACTTAAGGAAAATGATCAGCTCCCCAGGGAGCCATTAATAGTTTATTGGGTATGGAAGCTGTATAGCAAAGTGAAGGAAGAGGGCTAGTAACCTTTAACACTAAGAAAAATCACTATTATTGCAACCAGTGTAGCATGAAGCACAAACAGAGTACTCTGGGGGCAACAGAACGTCACATGTAGCCCACCAGAGCAATTAATAAAACGAAAGCCTTGCTCCTTGCAGATGGATATGCAGGATGATAATGGTGCGGGGCTGAGCTGAGCTGTCATGCATCACATACTACATCTGTTATGGAAATCAGGGAAAGTGGGGGCCTTTTGTTCCTGTGAGAGCCCTCCCAACGGGGATTTGGCTGGAGTAGATTTTCTTGTTATTAAACATGATTTCTAGCTAGTACCGAGCAGATGCTTCTGCGGCATTTGGAACTAATAACCAACCTTCAAATGTATGCCACCCCTTAAAGAGGCTGCGACTGGAGGAGAGACCAATTTTGGCTCGAAGATAATGTGTTCGGTTCAGTTTCTACTTTGCACATGAATGACACTGATGCCAGATGAGCCTTCTGGCTGGGAGGGGGCAGGTGCTGGAGACAGTAACACAACGGCACCGGTCCTGAAGAAGAGCCAACGCTAATGTTTCTCTTACCTTTGCCGAGAAGCTTCCCGGGCATCCCTTTGAGCTACAGAGGGCAGTCAGCCCTGTGGTGGGCTGCTGCTGAACAAAACTGGAAAGTCGAGGGAGAGGACACATGCAAATTCATGCTGACTGCGACAAGTACCCCATCCCAGACCCTTCCCAGGCTCTGAGCTCTGGGCTATGACTTGGCGAATAATTCATGAGCCTGTAAGTTACCACCTAATTCGCTGAAGAAAAGCATGTCTTGATAAATCACCAAGTCAAGCCTCTCAACATCATACTACTGGAGACTTGAAGGCTTTTTAAGCAGTAGTAGTGGTATTTTGTCCAGTCACCATTTTTTAATTTAATTTTGAGAGAAAGGAAGAAAGAGAAAGAAAGAAAGAAAGAAAGGAAGGAAGAAAGGAAGGAAGAAAGGAGGGAGGGAGGGAGGGAGAGAGGGAGGGAGGTAGGAAGGAAGGAAGGAAGGAAGGAAGGAAGGAAGGAAGGAAGAAAAAAGAGAAAAGGATAACAAAAAGAAGAGCTAGCCAGCATCCATTGCATTCTGTTATCTAGACGTCAGGGATCTAAATGGGATTCCTCACAGTAACAAGTCATGAAGGCAAAGAAATCCGGAGTGTTAAATGCCTGAAATTTTCTACAACACTAAGGCAGGCTACGGAGAACGAAGTTGTCTGGGCCCTACGTGTGCTATTATTTATTGTCCCAACACAGGCAAATGCACGGAAAGGGGGACTGTGAAAAAACAACAGAAGACCAAACAGTGCCTCTGTTTTGTTATTAATTTGCTTCCAAATCTCATTCCAGGATCTGTTCTGCGGCTAGAAATCAGTCAGTCCTTCAGGGACGGAAGCCCATGCCACTCTGACCTAGCCTACAACCGAAAGGAGCACATTAGGCTTTTCTGAACACAGACACACATTTAGATGGTGTTATTTTATTTCTGCCTAGCATTAGAGGCTGCATCTTAAACTTGTTCACTCAACTCTTACAGCTTGTCCTAGCTATGTGTGTTGGAGTTCCCCACCCCAGGCCATCACATAGATTTTTTTATGTGAACTATTCCATAACCAGTTGTTTCAATCTATTGAATTCTTAACTACTAGGTAAGGTTTCCTCTGTGAAACAAATTCAGTTCAATACATAAATTATAAACCCAGAACACCTTTTGATTGAACACAATTGTATTGTTTGGTCAACTGATTAAATCAGGGCATGAGCGACAAACCTATCCATTCATAGTTAAACCATTCGGAGGAAAGCTGCCCTTTGCCATTGCAAAAATGACTCTTGCACAAGTTTGCCACCAGAGTACCAATGGTTCATCTTAGTGAATTATATTCAACTAGACTCTGCTTCACATGCTCAAGGAATTGTTGCCAGCTCATTCACTATTCTGTAGAGAGAGGAGCAGAGGAACATTCTTTACCTTGCGTTTCCAAAGAGGGATTCATAGGAAGGCACAAAGCTCGAAGAGGGTGACCCTGAAGGGACTGTTCGGGACTTCAGAATCAGAAACAAAAGGTCCATTTTAAACAGAAAATTAAACAAACCCTAAGAATGACAAACCTTACTAACTGTTCTCTTGGGTCAACAGTGAAGTGCTTCCCAAGCATGCCTGGGGTCATGTGTTCGATCCTCAGCCCTACAATAATGAGAAGGAACACATACACACAAAACAAAAACTCAGCTAAAATATTGCTTTATGCCAATGTTACTATGATGAGATCGGGCACATTGAATGTTTGGAATTGAATTTTCCCCTCCCAGATTACAGTTCAAATTCTTGTGAAAATATCTAAGCAAAATGAGCACCTTGAAGCTGGTGCTATCTTCCTCTGGCTGCTAAGTTTTTGCCAAGTTTTTGGCAGGTGTTAAGGGATACTGTATATATAAAAAAAATCTTTTAAGTGAGATATGAACTTGGACATCTAAGACACTGGTGATCCATAAACACGGGGTGGGTAGATTTTTTATGATTATTATTATTTTGCACAAACTGTGTTGTTAACCCTAATGCCCTGGCCAGTTTCCAGAAAAAAGGATTACAATTTGCCTTGCTAAAAAACCTTTCCCTGCTGCTCTAATTAGATACGAGCCCCTCACCCCCTTTCCAGTCTGTGGAGCTGCCCTGCCTGGCCAGCCAGCTGCTATCTCTCCCTCTAGGAGGGGAGGGCGGTTCTTCCAACACCAAGAGACAAAGCAAGAACAGAACAGTCAAAATTTTAAAACAATATGCAAACTTCAACGACTGAGAGTTAATATTTTAAAAATGAAATATTAGGGTGAGAAGGGACCTTGAAGATTATCCCTTTAAGCTGGATCACTGAGAGGCCGCATCCACAGGAAACCAGAACTCCAAACTAATTCAGCCAATAATGCTTCTAAACAATTCACCTAATTCTGAAGGGGGGAAACTCAAACTGTATATATGTGTGTGTGTGTGTGTGTGTGTGTGTGTGTGTGTGTGTATGTATTCAATTTTTATTTACTATCCACGGTAAGAAACAACATACTGCTAATTGTTTATTGAACGCTAGTAAATAATTTCAAATTCCCTGGTAATACGCTTTGATCAGTAAGCATTTATTTAACCGAAGGAAAACCATTAAAGTCAAGGCCTGAGCAAGCAGCGGGGAAAAATGAAAGGGGCCGCAGCATTCTCCACTTTGCAAGCAGATTCCGTGAAGGAGATTGAAATGTTCAGCATGTGTTGCTGTGACGGTTTACGGGCTTGTGTGCAAAGGCTATATCCCATATGGTGCTGCCAGGCTGCCGTCCTCCAGCCTTGCCATAAGGTGAGAGCTGGCTCGACAGAGGCATTGCCCATCTGCATTTGAGTGCTGCCACCCACAGATCAGATCCACCCCGTCTGGATGTAGCTCAAAAGCTGGCCATTCCTCCTGGAGCCCACCAACCCTGTCCTGTGCTTTCTGCGTGTGGCCACTCTGGGATGACCCGCCACCCCACTACAATGAGAAAGCCCATTTTAGGTGCTTTTCTCTATTCCTAAACGTCTGTGGGTTCCTTTCATTCGTAAGAACTTCATAATTCACATATTTCTCACTTATTTCTTTAGACCCATTTTCTCCCTTTTCTTCTTTTTTTAAGTATTGATTTTATTTTGTGTGTACGAGTACTTTGGTACATGTGTGTATGTGCACCATGTCCATGCTTGGTGCCTTCAGAGGTGAGAAGAACACACTGGATCCTATAGAACTGGATCCTATAGAACAACCTATAGATGGTTGTAAACTACTTCATGGAACCGTCTCTCCAGACTCGCCCTTCATTTGTAGTTCACCATGATGCCAGAATGTGAAAGTGGCCGTATCTGTCCTTTCAGGACAGCACACCCATTTAAAAAGTTATAAAAATCTAGTTTGCTTAAATCAATGGCGTTTAAATACAGTTTAAAGACACAAAAGCACACTGTGCTGATACCTTCGCATGGGAAACCTCTTGTACTCAGGAAGGCTATTATTATTAAGTCACAGTAACTGGCCTGATGTATAAGGGTGGAGAGGGGCTGGGTTTATGGAAAACGGGCATCTTCAGCTCAACACCTGTTTTGTTTGTAAATTATGGCAACTGATATGAGAATGTGAGAAGTTTGATCAAGGTCAAGCTAAACAAGTATGGCCCCTGGCACGTGTGTGTGTGTCCTCAGAGGAATGTTTAGAATGTTGCGCTCATAGCAAATTAGATCAATAAAAGGCCAGGCCACAGAATAGTATGAGCTGCTCCAAGACAGCGGGTTGATTTTCCTGTCATCCAGCATGAGCAGAAAGGCTGGCCCCAAGCAGAAGCCCTATGAAGGAGATCGATGAATCACGTGAAGGACAAATTCAATTATCTGAGTCCATAGGCATCTAACACTATGTAGGACCTCTTCAAATAACAGTTTTTGCCTTCCTGGAAGACTCTTGTAAAAGTATCTATGGATGAAGAAATGGGCGAAGGAGAATAATAGAATGGAAAAAAATAAATAAGCAATGCAGTTCAAAATAAAAACTAAGAGTCAAGAGGAATGCCTGTGGTTGGTTGGTATAGCAGATTGGCTGTCTGCGCGAATGCTCCCGTTTTTTGTGTGCACCCAGGGCAGGTCTGTGGATGCATCACTCAGTGTTTTTTCTAGAAAATGATGTAGTTAATCTCTATCAATCTAGTTATAGGCATAGAGTATGTCCGTAGTAGGCTCATTCTTAGACTGAATTCAGGTACTGTAAAACCATTAGACAGAAGGGGTAAACATGAGGCCAATGGCCTGGAAGGGAGGCCTGCAGGGAAGCATTTCTATAGTATTGTAACTCTAAGCATCGTTTGAAACCTATGGACAAAATTGTATCTGTCTGTGTGTGTTACTTACAATCAAAACTTAATCAAATAGACATTCGTTAAATTCTAATTATCTTTACACAAAATAGCTGTTTCCCAAAACATTATCGTTAATGACAATAATCTTTTACTATTATTGGAAACAACAGTCTAAATATTTTTGAAAAAGCAACTATATCTACATGCATGCAGTACATATGTGTGTAATTCCTTTGGAGGCCTGAGCAGGCATGGATGCCTTGGAAGAAGAGTTACAGTCCATCCTGTGTGGCTCCGTTTGGGTGCGGAGAACTGAGCGCAGGTCCTCTAGAAGAGCAGAAAGTGCACCTAACCACTGAGCCATGTCCCCAGTCCCAGAAACCACCATTCTTTCTTCAAAGAATAAATAAGAAATAAGCAGGCTCTTTGTTAAATGCTACGAAGTGAAAAACCTCAGTTACAAACTAACTTAGAACGAGGAATACCCTGTATAAATTATGATCGTCTGTAATGAACATTCACCTGGTAATAAAGTTTATTTTATGGTTCAAACTCTCAATATTATTACATCCTCAAGTTGTTTCTGGAAATCCCTTCAGTCCTCATTGCCCCAGCGCCTCTGTGGTTGTAGAACCCTGCTAATATCGTAGTTGTCTAAGGTGTCCGTAAGGCGTGTTGGTTAGCTTGCTGCTTCTCTTTTGATATTTCAAGACCCCCCTTCCCTCGGTTCAGCAAGTCACAGCAGCTCCAGTTGCTGTGGAAAGAAGACAGACACCTCTGGCTCCCCAGAGTGTGCCACGTCCGTCCCCCGTCCATTTCTGGGGCCTAGAGTGACTCTTAAGATCGCCCTCTGGTTCTCCATGCATGATTGCTTGATGTTCTACTATAAACCCTGGTGAAATTGCTTAGCTCGACCCACTAATGTTTAAGCAAATAAAGCTTTTTTGTTTGGTTGGTTTGGGGGGAGGTTGTTTATTTGTTTGTTTTTGCCAAATAATGGATGTTCTTAATGCATGGAATGAAAAGTGTATTTTGTAGATTTAATTCGTAATTGAGGGTCTGCTAAGCTATGCAGGATTAACAAAGAAATCCTAAGTCTGAGTGGCTAAAAATTGAAGATTAATTTCTTGGTCACATGCTCAGTCATGACTTTAGGGGGTGTGGATCAGTTTTTAGAAACAAACTGAGGGGCTCGTCTCTATAATAGCCAGAAGTGGACAAATTGCGGAACATATTGTTAGTTGAAAATAGAAGGAAAGATTCTGGAGAATGCATGCAGACTCAGTGCTTATCACTGGAAGAAGCGTGTACCACATAAACTCACAATGCCTTGAGCAAAGCAAGTCATGAATGAAGGGACTCTAGCCCGTCTGAGCATGGCAGGCATAGCTTTGACAGGCAGTGCTCTTCTCCCCCGTCCCCTCTCTCTGCCTTGCTAAAAACTGTTAGATTACACTCCTAAAGCTAGCCTCCAAGGTCTAGTCCCTTATTTGACCACTTGAGGCTGACTACCAAAGTCCAACTATCAAAGTTTTGAAGTTCAACAATCAAAAGCCCATTTGGCTACCTTACTTAACATGCCCAATAAAAATTAAACACCTCATCCTAACACAAGCTTTCCCCTTACCATTTTTCTGTGGTCCATGTCTGTCTCGTCTCTACCCAGCATCCCTCCTTTATCACTTGCCTTTGTCTTTTATTCCCTGTCCTTTGTCTCTCTGGGGCAAATAAATTTTTGTGCTGAGAACTTAGTCATGGGGGTCCTGAGCTGCTTCTGTTCCTTTCTGTACAGTCAGCTCTAACTCAAAGAGCAGTGATATATCATACTACCATATGCCTGGAAGGCTAAGTGCTAGAAATATTTACTATGTACCAGTGATTATCATATTTCTTTTTAAAATGTAGCACTACTATTACTGCAATTATTATTATTAGTGATGTGTTTGTTTGCTGGATGAAGAGGTGCTTACACAGGCCAGTGCTGGAACTTCCTGGAACTGGAGTTGCAACTGACTGTGAGCTGCCTGATGTGGCAGTGGGAATTGAACTTGCATCTTCAGGAAGAACAATATGTGCTCTTCACCACTGAGCCAGCTCTCCAGCCCCCTACTATCATTTTTCAAAACAGCCTTCTGCAAAATTAGAGTCTCTACCTTTAGAGATGCCACATAGAAATTCAAAGTCTACCCTTTCTGTTCCCTCCTCCTCTCAATGCTTAAACCAAAAAACAAAAACAAACAAGCCTAAAAATTAGTTGTAAGTAATTCAACAACTGTGGTGTTATTCTTGTGATGATTGTCTCTTTTGTTTATTTTTGACTGGGTTTCACTTTGTAGCCTTGGCTTGCCTGAAACTCATGATGTAGACCAAATTGGCCTTGAAATCACAGTGCTCTGGCTGCCTCTGCCTCCTGAGTTCTGGGATCAAGGGTATGTACCACCATACTTGCTACTGCTTAGTGACTAAGAAGATTGAGTAACCTTTGGTATTGTATAAATTTAGGAAATCAAGAAAGGTAGATTCTGGACTGGACTTCCAAGGAAAGGACTTAGACAAGAAGTGGATGAGAAGATGGGTAGATAGATGGCTCCTCTACAAGACCTGAGTTCGGTTTGCAGAACCCACTTGGCAGCTCACAATCATCTGTAACTCTAGTCTCAGGGAATCTGATGCCCTCTTCTGGCCTCCGAGGCACATATATGGTGGCAGGCCATATATGCAGGCAAAACACTCATACACATGAAATAAAAACAAAAAATAATAATAAAAAAAGTGAGTGAGGGAAAAAAAATCTGACGAAATCCCATACATGGGAACACATAGAGAAGACTGGGCATCCCAAAGAGTGTGGAGAACAGAGCTGGGAGTGGCTTTGCCTTGCTAACAGGTCTGCAGTGCAGTAATCTTTGACATAAGCCCGACTGGCAATTAGGAAGCAGGTCATAATAGGCCACAATGAAGAATGTGCTCTTTGTACAATACAAGGGTCATTAAAAGTTTTTGGAGACAGGTTGCTGATTGCAATGTAAGAAGATAAATCTGTTTGTGGAGTGTTTGATGGATCTGGAGAGGAAGGCCCGGTAGAGGGAAACTAATTAGTGTTCTATTGCATTCATCGAGGCCCAGGCAAGAACGATGATAGCAGGGACGCTGGAGGAAACTTGAGGAGGAGAGACTTCTGAGGATGGGATGGAGGATGGAAAGATGGGAAAGGCATGCTAAGGCATGCTAAGCAGGCCCTTGCCTACTTACTGTTCTTAATGCTAACACAGCCATCAGCAGTCTCTGTGTGTGTGTGTGTGTGTGTGTGTGTGTGTGTGTGTGTGTGTGTGTGAGGAGGAAAAGGGAGAAAGAGGGAGGAGAGGTTCTTATCTGACTCACTGTTTCATCTTGAAATGTCTCAGAGGTTTCTGTAAAACTCTCTTTCCCGTCTAGTCGTGTAACTAACCAGGCTCTAGGTACTAGTGAGGTGGATTTGATATGCAATAGATTGTGCTATCGGGCCAGGCATCTACTATTTCTAGGGTCAACCATATAATTTACTTATTAACTGTTTTATGGTGAAATTTGTAGAATTCCACATTTTTGTTTTGGGATTACACGGCTAATCCCACTTCCAATTCTGAAAGTTAATACTCAAGCTTTGGCCACAAGCTGAACGATAGGAAGGTATCACGCTAATGTGAAAAGACTGATCGCGAGCCTCATTCAGGTTAAGTAAATTATTACTGTCCAGGGTTTCGGGTTACATCGGGTCTGTCTCCAGAGACTGCTCTCTGAACTATCCATTCATTCATGGGTTCCTTTGCTTATAATCTGTCAAAACACAATGCAATTTTAATAAAACAGGGTTGAGTAACCATCATAATAGATAGATGGACCACTGAAGTAGAAAATAGATTGCAAGATGGCATCCGTATCTATGGAGATTTGATATATGATGGTAAGGAAAGAAAATAGTTCTATAAATAGGATTTGGAAAATCTAATACATTTAGGAAAAAAATAAATTGTGATCTCATCTCAAATAATGTACAGAGATAATTTTTGAATGATTAAAAACTTCAATACAAGCCAGGTTTGGTGGTGTGGCCTTTAATATAAGCAGGCAAAGTAAGAGGGCTGGACGTTCAAAGACTTTCTGTTCTGGAGAGTGAGTTCAAGACCAGTATGAGCAGCCTAGACTGTCACTCAAAATGAAATATGAAAGCAAAATTCAAAACCCTGGGTTTAATAGTTGCCAGCACTGGGGAGTGGAGAGGGGTAAGCTAAACAGAAAGAGAATCAAGCTTCCAAAAAGCAGTAGAAATAATATAGAATTATCAAAGTAAAATGAAACTTTAATGTTACTTTTGATTGTTATAAGTCAAGTATGAAGAACAAAGCTTAAGGCTGGAAAGATGGCTCAGACAAAACACTGGTCATAAGCATGAGGATTTAAGTTCAGATCCCAGGAAGCTCTGTTAAGTCAGGCAGAGTGGCACACTTCTGTAAACCCAGAGCTCCTATAGTGGGATGGGCAAGGAGACAGGAGATTTCCCAAAAGCTGGAAGGCTAGTGAGCCTGGAATACAGAGAATAAACAGATAGATATTCCCACCTGAAAAAAAAAAAAAAAAAGAAAATCAACGAACACCCAAGATTGGCCTCTGACCTACAGAAAGGCATGGTAGTATACATGTGTACACACACACACACGGATATACACACACAATTACATGCACACATGCAAAATAGAGTTTATGTTTGCTAATACAGAAAACTATATGAAGTAAAAAAGTCCTGATTATAAATATACATATATATTTCCTTTATGTAATGTGTAATATATGCATGTACTATATATGTGCATGCATCTCTGTGTGAGCTATATATACTCATAAGAATTACATGCATACATGTATTTATATGCACATATGTACACGGGAAAAAATAAAGATGGATAATTCTCAATAAGAAATTGGTAAAAAAAAAAAAAAAGGTTTGTGGGTAAATGGGATACAATTACTTTTTCTCTTGTCTCTGTTGTCTAGGCTATATTTTTGGTTCGTAAAAATTAAACCAACATTATTGCTTTTTAAAATAAAAATATTTGTACCATCCTTTCTAATAACAAATATTTTAATTATTTGATTCCAATGAAGTAAGGCAACTGTAATATTAGTTACTTCCAAAAGTCCTTCCTGTCTGTCACCTTGGGACACATCTGTCTAATATCGCCTCGTAGGGCAAGCTACACGAGATGTGCTGCAGTCCCCAGCTGCGCCGGCTCAAATGTCCCGTTCTCCACAGATTCTGCAGTCCAAACTGGGGTGACGTCTTAGGATGCCCTTCATTTCTAACTGGCATCACAGGGTGATTTACACTTAGCGTTTTCATAGTTCCTCCTTCAGTGTTTGCTTTACTGTTCTGTAGACATCGTGAGAACAGGGACATGGTCTGTCTTATTCCAGACTGAGGTCTGGTCATTCAACCCAGTTCCAGGCAAGCAGTAGACAAGTTGATAATAAAACAGTAAATATTGAATAAATGAATGAACGAGTGAATTACTTAAGTGATGGAATTGTGTGCATGAATGAGGAAATAAGTTACTGAACATAGACACCACTTATTATAATGTATATATGCTAAGTAGAGAATATAAACACAAATACCATTTACATGCAAAACACAGGTACCCAGAGAAGAAGTGAGCACCGAATAATCAACATCTCCCTATTTTTCTAGTCTTTTCCAATAAGAACCATGCCAAGAGTGCTGAGTGAAGGAGCTTAGATCTGTTATTTTTCCAAGGCTCCCTGAATTTTCCAGCTACATTTCCGATCAGGACTGGCAAGATAATAGGGTACCCGGGAGAGTTTTGTAAGTGAGGGTTCTAAACGGAAACCCACTGGTGAAAGTTGCAGCCCTCAGACCCTGGAAGGAGCTTAATGCAGGGCTGGCCCGAGGGAGCAGAAATTCAATGGCTTCCACAGCCAATGAGACCTGCTCTCTCTAAAGCGAATGTTGGCAAAGAGTGAACCCTCGGGACACAAGTTGGCACCATCTCCATCAATTTCCTCTGGCTCCGCTTGGTAGCAGATAACAGCAGGGCCCGAGGTGAGGAGGACTTGCCTGAGCCAGGGAGAAGACACCAGGGAAGCCCAGCTGGCTTGTAGACACGATTCCTTACCGCTTGGCTCCCTCCCTCAGCCGTTGGAAACCCACCGGGCATCTACCAGGCAAGAGCCTGACCCTGGGAACATTAATTATAGTCTTGAATTGAAATTAGAGCTCAAGCTTGAGCCTTCCCTCCAGCAGCCATTGTGCTCCGCCACGTAATGGGGGGGAAAATAAAAAAGATATTCACAATTAAGGCCCCACGGTTTAGGCAGATGCCTCAAAGATGATGGGAGGAACTGGGGAGGGGGGGTGAATGGTATTCCGTCCGATCGGTTAATGACACAGAAATTTTCAACCCCTCTTTCCCAAATGGTCTGTGTTCCTTCCAACAAAATAAAAATACTTTTCCCCGACAGTCTGCCCTAATCAAAATCGATAGCCCGAAAGCTATATTTTGTTTCTTTTTGAGTGACAGGCAGAGCAATCACCTCAGAAGAGAACCCTGAACTTCCAGAGGCAAACATTCTGGAACCATCCAAAGGAAACCATCCCCTTATGCCCTTAGCAGGTAAACCAGGGCTCCTTTTTCTAAAACAATGATATCGACTTACTCTTTATCCATTGCTACGGTCTGATTATTTGAGTTTATGTTTATTTTTCTTTATTTTTGGTCTGTCTTTAATTATAGCATCAGCGTAAAATTACACAGTTGAGAGAAGCTGGTCATCTCATTATGGTTTCTCTTAGAGGTAAAAACATCTCGACAAACATGCCGTCTCATATCCCCGTGATAGCCATTTTGACCCCAGTTTTGAGTGTACTGCACATTCAATTTTTGTTTGGCTTGTAGATTTTATTGTTTATGGGTTGATACATTGATAGTATTCTATGCTAACGGTAATCTAAAACTAAAAAGAATTAACTCAGGATTAATTTGAATTGATGTTTGTAATATTTAAAAACAGTATAGGGTAAAAAAAAAAAAACATTAACTTAATACAAAAGAAGAAACCTCTGTTTTTTCATGTCTTGAGGCTAATGGTTAAGGCCTGACTATAAACCAGCATTTTCTCCTTTTGCTATTTATAGGGCAAACACTTTTGCTACCCATGTAATTTCAGTGTAGTCTGTGCCAATGTATCCACTAGACTCTTCTGATTTAGCATGGTTATTTCTGGAGTGAAACTCAGAGAAAGTCGACCAGGTCTCAGTCCCAGACACATAGGCATCTCCCTAAAGCTGAGATTTATTTGGCTGAAGTTCTGCCCCTGGTCCTTGCTGTTGACAAGGAAATTTGAGCTCTGCTGGGCTTAAAGGGAGGAATTGGAATGTGTGTGTGTGCGTGTGTGTGTGTGTGTGTGCGCACGCGTGCGTGTGTTCGTATGTGTGTGACTCCAGCCATTTCTCATTCTCTTGTAATTGCCCATATCAGTACTTCAAATACAAAACATGCATGACTTTTCAAGGCCAAAGAAAAGAAGGCAGAATAATGCCAGCTACAATTATTGAGATCTCAAAAGTTCTGGGTTCAAGTACATGTTTGCTACATAAATATTCACAATGTATTTCTCTTTGAGGGTAAATTTCTAAACTTTAAACCTAACTTGAATGATCAAAATAACGCACATGAAGTCTTTGACACATCGGTCAGTGACTGTCATTTTGAATACATTGCTGATATTGAATTAAAATAGAAACAATGGTTTCCAATAATGAACAATCAATGTACCTTTCTCATTTTCTCATGATTGCATTTGGCCAGATGGTCTTGATAGCCAATATTTGATACAAGGTGAAAGCATCCATAAATGTTTTTTGAAAAAAAAGTTGCTGTCAACAATCCAGTTATGGCTGACTGGCTGTGGCTAGTTGAAATGCTTTTCTCAACTGCATAATCCCATGCATGACTCCATGCTGTAGAATTAGGAAAAATTGTCGTTTATTCTTGTAATGAAACCACCAAGATTGACTGTCTCCTCAGTGACTCCTAGCCTTGCCTGTAAGTTCCCCTGTCAATCTCCAGGCGGTTGTCCATCCCTACAAACGCCCTCCAACTTGCATTTGCTTATTCACACCTGCTTGTGTGCATCTCCCAGCAAAATATTTATACTTTGTGAGAGAAAGGAACCTTACATTACCTGATTGTAATTACTTAAAATATTTCTTTCAAGAGAGGTCATCTATAAGCATAGCTGTATAACTGTTGTATCAAACATTAGTATGTTTACCTTTCAGTGTGTGATATGGACATGTTCATTGAGGCAGGCATTATTATTATTAGAAACATAAACTTTTTAAAACACTCATTTTCACTATACAAATGTAACTGGAATTAACCATGGTTAACAGTAACCTTGGGTTTTAGTTACTACACAATTTATGTACACAGTAACTGTGGTGGCTAGGGTTAACTTGCCAGAATATAAAATAACCTGAGAGATGGGCCTCTTGGCGTGTCCATGGGGAGAGATTATCTTAATTGTATTAGTCTAAGGTGGAAGAGCTAGCCATTAAGGGGGAACATCATTACCTTGCTAGGATCCTGGGCTATGTAAGTAAAGAAAGGTAGTTGAGCGTTCATTCATTTCTGTTACCTGATTGGCTTATGGGTACAAAGGATCAGTTTTTTCAAGCTACTGTAAGTGGGAGGGGTTAGAGAGAAAAAAGGGGAAGAGGGAAATAATATGATTATATTTTAATTAAAAAATTTTGAAATCATTTTAAAATACAGAGTAGCTTTCTAAATATGATGAAAAAGTTTAGTGCAAACTTCTACTCCCATTTTGTTTACATGAACTTTGCTTTAAAAACCTATATGGATATTAATATGTATTTTTATTTGTGTTTTAATAATATTAGTTTGACAATTATATTTTTCATTAGAGTTAATCTGTTTAAATGCTAACAACTGCTACTTTATAACAGGACCTCTGAATTCAGCTTCTCATTTTATTTTAGATCTTAAAGTACATATTTAAGTCTTATTTTTGAAGGAAATATATAGGTGTGTATATTTTCTTATTACTAATATCTGAGTTTTCATTTTTATTCCTTTGTACATAAAAGACAAATAAATTGAGAATGCAATTCTTTTACTAGGAATGAACCTTGAGCCTCATGTATGCTTCAAGGACTCTACCACTGAACTACATCCCAGTAGTGATTTTTGTTGTTGTTAATTTATTTCATTTTTATTTGTGTTTGTGAGTGTGTGTGTGTGTGTGTGTGTGTCTGATGTGTGTGCTGGTGCCCATAGAGGCCAGAAGAGGGCATCAGATTCTCTAGAGTTAGAGTTACAGGAATCATGAGCCAACCAATGTGGTTTCAGAGAACTATACTTAGGTCCTCTCAAAAATCAGCAATGCTCTTAATTCCTAAGCCATGTCTCTAGGTCCATGGTATGAATTTTTTTTCTTCATACACTATGTTTTAATTGTGGTGTTTTTTCTTCATTGGAGTGCTACTGGATATATCAACCACAGTCCAGTGCAGGCCCCAGGTCCAGGATTAGTAATTGCCTTAGCTAGGGATTTCATTGCAGTGAAGAAACATCAAGACCATGGCAACTCTTATAAAGTTGTTTATAAGAGTTTAGAGGTTTAGTCCATTATCACCATAGTAGGAAGCAAAACAACAGTCAGGCAGATATGGTACTAGAGAAGGAGTTCAGAGCTCTTATGTCTTGATCCTGGAGATAAGAAGTGGTCTGAGACACTAGGTTGTATCTTGAGCATCTATAAAACCTTAAATACTGCTTCCACAGTGAAACACTTCTTCTAACAAGGCTGCACCTGCTACATAGTACCATTCTCTCTGGGGACCATTGTCTTTCAAACCACCACATTCCACTCCCTGGTCCCCAAAGACTTGTAGTCATATCATAATGAAAAAAATGCATTTAGTCTAACTTCAAAGGTCCCCCTAGTCTATAACAATTTCACACGTATTTAAAACTCTAAAGTTCAAAGTCTCTTCTGAAATTCATGCAATCTTTTAACTGTAACCCACAAATCAAATAGACCACATACTTCTAACATATAATGGCATGAGATATATATTACCATTCCAAAATATATAGAAGGGAGTATAGTGAGGAAATACCAGAACAAAACAAGACCAAAAAACAGCTGGGCAAACTCCAAAGTCTGTATCTCCATGTCTGATACCAAATTGCTCTTCAGATCTCCAACTCTGTTCAGCTTTGTTGACTGCAACATACTTCCTTCTTGTGGGCTGATTCCACTCTCTGTTGTCAACTCTCCTCATCAGGCTTCTCATGGCTCTGGCATTATTCAAAATATTTGGATCTCCAAGGCAATCCAGGCTTCAACTTCACAACTTCACCCAATGGCCTTTCTAGACCTCCATTTATGGACACCCCTGACACATGCCTGGCCTCAGCAGCTTTCTTTAATCATGGTGGCAAATTCCATAGCCCCTTTCTTCTATCCTTAACTCCAGAAACACATGACCAAAGTTGTTATCAAGTTCTGCTGCTTGCTGTGGCTGGAACATGGCCCTTTTGTTCACCTACATCTTCACCAACTTTCTGTTTTTGATGGTTTCCTTCACTGTCTAAGCTTGATTGTCCTGGATCTTGCTCTATAGACCAGGCTGGCCTCAAACTTAGAGATCCACCAGTCTCTGCCTTCCAAGTTCTGGGCATAAAAGTGTGTATCACAAACTCTAAGCTTTTCTTTAACTTTTTTTTTAATTGAAAAATTTAGCTGAGTTGGATCTAGATTATGACTCCCTTTATTCCATTTCTTAATCTGTTTATCTCCTTGAACATAGAACTTAGCTCCAATCTACCTTCTGGCTCTCCTTTTCTCTCAAATATTTTCCCTTGCTCAGCTTGCTCCTTTTCATTACATATCTTCATTACAGTCAACACTAATAACCACACAAGAGTCTATACTAGGCTGTTTTGAGATTTTTTTTTCTACCAAGGGAAACTCTTCATTTTGGCCCCTGGCAAGCTTTTCATACAGGGGCAAAAAGCAACCACATTCTTCACCAAAATATCCCAAGAACAATTTCTAAACACACTAAAGCTCTTCTCCTCTGAAACCTCTTGTGCTGGCCCACCACAGTTCAAATCACTCAAGACTACTGCCTTCCACACTTCTACTAGTATCGTCCTTTAAGCAGCACTTAAAACATTTGACTCTTTTTCTAATCCATAGTCCCAAGGTCCATATTCCTTCAAACAAAAACGTGGTCAGGCCTATCACCATATCCCAGTCCCTGGTACCAACATCTATCTATTCTATTGTGAAGACGCACCATGTCCAGAGACATACCATGTCCACAGCAACTCTTATAAAGGAAAAAGAGTTAATTGTGGTGGTTCACTTACAGTTCAGATGTTTAGTCAATTGCCATCAATGGAAGGAAACAAAGCAGCGTGCAGGCAGACATGATGCTGAAGAAGGGGCTGAGGGTTCTTACATCTTGATCCTGTAGGCAACAGGAAGTAGTCAGAGACACTGGGTAGTATTTTGGGCACATATAAGACCTCAAAGTCTCCCTTCCCAGTGATATACTTCCTCCAGCAAGTTCCTGCCTGCTCCAACATACATACCAATGCCAATATGTGCATTCCTAAGGAAGGTTTTCTTCTGGGATATATTTGTATGCTGGTTTTCTACCCTTCCTCTTCTACATTATACATTCAGTTTGTTTTACTACCTTGAAAAATTTATCTTTCTGTCTCAACTAGCTCTTATATGTGAATTAATCCATATTTTTTTATTAATCTACAGTCTACCGCATAGCATTACCTCTCTTTCCTCTTGTACTTCCTGCCTCCTTTCTGTGTCTGGCTGATGACTCCCAAGTGCCTAGACCTTCCTCCTGTTCCCTTTTTGCCCCCAAAATCCTGCCTATACATTCTGCCTAGCTATTGGTCATTCACTTTTTATTACATCAATCACAGCAATACACCTCCACAAAGTGTACAAACATCCTACAGTGTGTGTGTGTGTGCACATGCGTGTGTGTGTGTGTGCTTGTTGGATCATCTCTAGCAATGCTGGTTCTAGATTCTTCGCTGGCCCTTTTTGGTTCCCCTCAACCATTCCCATCTTGCTGTGGATGTGCTTTCATTCAGACCTATTACTCAATTTTCTGCCAGAACATCTACTCATTTCCTGTTAATAATTTTTTTTCTTATTTTTCTTATATCTTTTTTCTTATCACTCTACAAAAGTTTGTCAGATTTGTCTTGCTGCTTTACTTTTACTTTTTTTTTGTTTATTTGTTGAAAGATAAGACCCCACTCTACACTTCAAGCTGGCCTGGAACTCACTGTGCAATCCGGGCTGGCTGCCATCCTTCAGCATCCACCTTCTAAATACCTCCTTTGTCATTGGTAGATTTTGTTCCCTTTCTTTCCACAGGATCCTGTTCTCTCCCTTTTTCTCCTGGACCCAGGAAGAGGTGGAACAGTTCCTCAGTCACCTGCAGACCCTCTCCACTCTTCTTTCTCACTCATGCCGCAGCTTTTTCTGGTTGTCAACATACAGAAACAGGCTGATGGAGAACATGATTCGTGGTGGAAAGCATCTGGTGAGCAGCCCTGGCTGCCCACTTCTTCACTATTAGAAGCTATGGGGATTGCAGTAACAGAACCCCATTAGGGATGAAACATTTGCCTGCTTTCTCCAGTGGACCCCTCCCTCAAGACACACACTGTGAAATACCAAGAAATACTGTGCCAGAATGGCTAAGAGTTCAGGTGTTGTGCCACCAGTGATGAAACTCTGTTCCGAGAAACGCAGAGTAAATTGAAAACATATCCTAATTTTGCAAATTCATTTAACATACCTAATGGGTCCCACATGGCCTGATAAAGCTCACCCACTTCCATTAGCTTAGCCTTAGACCAAGATCCTCTAACATGGAGTCCACTTTGTAAGTGTTGAATATTCTTGCAGCTCATGATGGATGCAGTGAAAGTGAGAGCCAATGGTTAGAAGGGAAGCTTTCGCACCATTGGAGAGCTTAAGAATCAGAAACCTGGCTAATGCCAGCCAGGCACCACCTGCACAGGTGTCTTGGATTACATGGCAGGGTCTCCAAGGCATGAGTCAAATTAACTTCCGCTGGCCTCAATGAAGCAGGAGGAAAAGCAGTAGAAAATATTTTCTTGATTTTCTTTGTCTGCTGTGCAGATCAAAGGGTGAATGCGAATCCACCTGTGAACGCTGTACCTGGCAAAGAATAAGTTTTACAGAGCTGCCATTGATTATCCTAAGACCCCTAGTCACAGGCAGTCTGAACTTCTTTTTTTTTTTTTTTTTTTTTTTTTTGGTTTTTCGAGACAGGGTTTCTCTGAGGTTTTGGAGCCTGTCCAGGAAATAGCTCTTGTAGACCAGGCTGGTCTCAAACTCACAGAGATCCTCCTGCCTCTGCCTCCCGAGTGCTGGGATTAAAGGCGTGCGCCACCACCTCCCGGCCAGTCTGAACTTCTTATGTTAAACTCAGCCCAGACCTTAGTGGTGAGTGTTTTGATCATTACAGTTTCTGCTGTTGTTTATGTATCGGAGTCTTCTTTGTCCTCAGAGAAAGGTGTTGAGAAGCTTGGGAGGGATCTTCAGACCTTGGAATAAGTCAGCCCTACCAATAACTCATGCACGGGAGTGGTACTTTCCGACATTCTGAAGAATTTTTTTCTTCACTAAAGGCATTTTGAGTCATTTGTTGACTTATTTCAAGTCAAACCTACAGCCCAAGAAACCTAACAGCACAGTTTATAACTTGGGAGGTGTCTCATTCTGGTAAAAAGTGGAGTGTTTTGACAAAACCAAACTGATTTAAACCCCGTATCTGTAGTTTTCCACATCAAGAACTGACCAGTTCTCTCCGGCTCTCAACTGATAGCCTACAATTTAACTCAGTCCTGACACTAACTGCCAACAGTAAGTATAAGCCCAACAAATGAAGGGTTCTGCACCACAAAAATGATCCTACTTCATACACGAATTGCAGAGCTCAAGTGGTGACCATTCTGACCAACTGGAGATGTATATTTGTTGTGTGTGTATGTGTGTGTGTTCTGTCTGGAGTTGACGGATTTGCCAAAATGGCTCACAACTCAGAAAAAATGGGTTTGTTTGGTTATATTAATTTAGTATAAAAGGTATAGCACAGTCATAACCAAATGGGTGTAGGGTGGAAGTCCACTAAGCTCCTTTGTCCTTTCTGGTGCATCACCATTAAAGCCCCTTGACCCACTCAGAGCTGCTCAAAAGGACATTTTTACAGGCCTTCCTTACACAGGTCCTATTGAACCATTGGTGAAGGGTGATTAGGTAAACCTTGAGAACCCACCTCCTCCCATAAGGTCAGGAAGTTAGACCGATGACCGTTCCTTCAGCAACCAGCCTCAGGCCTCCTAAATCTACTTCATTAGCATAAACTCAGATATAATTAGAAGCATTTATTATGAGTAAATAACAGGTGTTTTTTTTACCTCACCACTCCAAAGATTCTTTCCTAAATGATAACTATATTTATCATGTAGGCATGTGTGTGCACGAGGAGGCTGGAGAACTGGCTGCTTCTCTCCTCCACTCCGTGCGTTCCTGGCATCAAACTCACGTCTTCAGGCTTGGCATCAAGTGCTTCTACCCACTGGACCATCTCAGCCACCCCCACTCAAAAGCTCCCAAGGATTTTAGCCATTCTGGGTCTGAAACTGGGGACAGGCACTAAAAGCACATTTCCCATTCTGTCCTTAGGGCATAGAGCTCTCTGCTCCCTTGGAAGAACAATATCATCATGTGCTTTGGCCAACTCTGGACATCCTGGGTCGAAGTGTCAGATCCTACCAGTCAGCTTCCTTGAGTTTAACAGGGCTCAGGCTCGCTCAGGGCTATTTAGGGGAAATGATAAAGGCACAGACTATATTAGCCTTAGGCAAGACTAGAGCAAGTAAAACCGCTGCTTTCCCTTTTATCTCCTTGGGTTTATACAAACTATTTTTTTAAGCAGTTTAAAGAAAAGAAATACAGATAAAAAATGGCCTTTAAAGACAGCTATGCCATCGCATGTATTTTTAATCCAAGCCTTTTTTTTTTTTGTCCTGAGTTTATAACACTGCCTTTGATCATAAGAAAGTTTAAGTGCATATGAAAAAAGCAGGGGCCTGGGAGGTGACTTAGTGATGAACAGTTGCTCTTACAGAGGACCCAGGCTCAACTCCCAGCACTCCCAGCACCACTGTAGTGACTTGCAGCTGTCCATAACGCCAGTTTCAGGGAGCCTGGAGGGCTCTTCTCACTCTACAGGCTCCACACGGAAGGCAATTTGGTGCAATGTTAATAATTAAGTTAGTTTCGTAAGTAAATTAATATTTATATTTGATTTTCAAAATTTGAGTTCCAAATTTCATGCCCTGCCTCTTTATACAGATTCACAATATGGAGTTTGACCTAAATCCCTGGAAGTCCTAGCAAAGGGAATGTTCTGGATCCCAGCAATTCATCTTTAAGGCTAAGTAATGTCATTATAGTTGTAACTGGAAGCTTATCAACAATTTAAACAAGTCAGATAGCTGGGCGGGCATCGATTATAAAGATTCAAAATTAATATGGAAACAAATCATTCCTACAGTATTATGACTTTCCGCTGCGAGTAGTGATCCGGACCTAGGTTGTCACCACAACAAATTTACACAAAGGACAATTCGGGGAGCAGCAGTGTGTGCGCTACCCGACACCCATGGTGTCGTATAGTTTTCAGAGTCTCACGTGAGATGCCTTGAGGAACATATTATCAAGTCAGGGAAAGAATTAATATTTTCTTGATTGTATCTGTTATCCTTGGGAGTTCAGTGACATCTCCAGAAAGAGCTTTGCTTTTGGTGCATTTTTTTTTTAAGTCTCTGCAGAGAAGCAGGTGAGAGAGACAACAGACACTGATTGCGGGCATCTCCCTGTGAGTTTTCCCTGGAGTGCAATATACAAATATTCTAAAATTGAAGAACAGAGAGGACCACACATGTCAATGAAAGCAACATCAGAGACGAAAATAAAACTAATTGTGTATGCAGAATTCTCTCTGGCAGTGTGTGCTTTGTAAAGGGAACGCCAGGCACTTTCATGTGTGAGACTCTGCAAGGCTGCTCATGTCTTCAGCCAATAGGCGTGTGTCAACGATGCAACATTTCCGCTCCACATCAGTGGCGGAGCGAGTTTTTTGGTTCTGAGTTAACCCGTACAGGAAACAATTGTGCTTCTGAAGATGAAAGCCTGGCAGAGGTCCTGGGAACCAGCCAAACCCACTAATGTTTCTGACAGGAAGTGGTGGATGAGTTTTTTAAAAAAAATCAAAAGAATAGAGATGTAATCTTGAGGTTTGTTAACTGATCTTTGGAGAAGAATATTTAAAATATATGTAAGTATATAAAACCTTGGGCATTTTTAGCATCCAGGAATAAAGAATTTATTCCAGTGCAATTGTTACTTACCCAGTTGAAAAGAAAATATGAATGTCTCAATAATACAATTACCTTTAAAGTGATAGCTTTAAACAAGATGTGGCTTCAACACATAGTTAGATAAATGCTACACATGACTTTTAAGCGCTGCTCTCTTACATTTCTATATCAAACTTAAAACAACATTTCCCTTGGTAAATTTCATGAAATAGAAAGTACAAATTTCTATGCCATCACTTGAAAACTGTTATTTCTGAGATTTGGTCTCAATAATTTAAAGCACAAAATAATTTGTGTTTATGATCTCATTTTTTCTTCATGTTTGTCACTAAGACAAACTGTGGCAATAAACCCCTCCCTTGCTTTCTGAAAATAATCTGATCATCGTTTTCTGTTGTGAAAATATTTTATATATTTTTGTATAGTATAATTTATATAAATTTACATTTAATATGCTTTATCAATAAGATGCAATATATTTTATATTTTTAATAATTTCTTTTCTTCTTTTAAAAAAGAAAACAAACTATCTCCTTTCATTTTGCATACCAGTCTCAGTAAAAATATGGAACGCTTCATGAATTGGCGTGTCATCCTTACGCAGGGGCCATGCTAATCTCTGTATCATTTCAATTTTAGCATATGCGCTTGCTTTGGCAGCATTTTACATTATATGCAAATACATATTTACCATGTCAGTGGTTTTGAAAGGCACAATTCAATGGTCCACGAGCATTGCACAACCGTGAGCCTTGCCTGCTTCTGAAACTTTCGCATCGTATCAGGCAGAGACTAGGCACCGAGACACTTAAGTTTCCATCCCCTGGCAGTCTAGGAATTTTACCATTCTAGGTACATTATATAAATAAAACCAAATGGTACTTGTGTTTTTACACCGATGTCAGTTAGTCTGGTTGTTTCAAGAGTCACCATTTTGTAGTGCTATCAGAATATACTGCGATCGTGTCAACAATTTAAATGAACCACATAATTAAATATCAACTACGCAGATTTAAAATTAATATGAAAAGAATCATTTATGTGGTAGTATGATTTCAGGTGTGAATAATGATCTGGGCTTTCTATGGAAGATTTAGTGCAACCACCACAACAAATGAAGACCCCCCCCACACACACACACACATTTTCCAGTGCTATGAATCAAACCCTGTACATTCTCAGCATGCAATCTACTACTGAGCTGCATCCTCAGCTTTGGTACTTTCATTAGACCAGGTCTTCATGTGTAGTCTAGTCAGACCTCTGTCTTAAGGTTCCCTGTCTTAAGGTTCTCCCAGACTCCTGGAATTACAGGTATATGCCACAGAATTCCATTCCAGTTCCACTCAGAATTCCGTTCATTTTTCAAGCCCTTGGTTCCTGCTTGGCTCTGTGCTCCCTGGCCCACTCTGCAATGAACAGTGTCTACTATAGGCCTCCACCACAGTGAGCTCAGCTCTTCCTCCATGCCTTCTGCACTATGCTTGAAACGGAAACAAGAATCAAAATTAACCTCTGGTTCTTTGAGTTACTCCTGTCCTGTATCTTATTATGAAAACATTCAATGTGTCTTCCACAGTCTCTCATTTAATTTGTGTTTTTTTTTACTTTTGTAAACATCCTTTCATGCATGCATGATCCCCCCCCCCTCCCGAGAGACAGGGTTTCTCTTTAGCCCTGACTGTCCTGGATCTCTGGATCTCACTCTGAAGACCAGGTTGCCCTCAGACTCAGAAATCTGTCTCTCTGTCTCCCAATTGCTGAGATCAAAGGCATGTACTCCACCCTACCTGGCTCGAAGCATGAAAAATTTAAGTTTGGCTTAAAGCCACTGCCTTTTCTCACAGTTGCGCCTTGAATGTCGCATCGGGGGAGTTTTGCCAAAGTCCATGCCGTAGGAACGCTTCCCCGTGCTCATGAGACATTTCTCTCTTACACCGCATGTTTATGTCTCTGCTCCTTTCGGCTGACTTTTGTATGTGGTGCACAGCAGAGGTATATCTTCTTTATCTTCATGTGAGCAGCCAGCTTCCCCAGAACCAGGTGTATCATGGCCAAAGCCTGGAAGTCCCTGTTAAAATAGTCCCGTTGTTTAGCGCAACTTTCAGAAGCAGTGCACTCCCTGTAAGATGTCTGTCCCCACTGACTCACCTTGACACTTGTCAGCCTCAGCCGCTCCCTCACACCTGGATGGCTGCTCTTTGCCCTTACTGCTCTATGTCAGCGGATGCCATATTGCTTTTCTTTCTAAGAGGTGGTTTCATTCTTATCGGTTTTTAGCCAGTTTTGAAATCAGGAAACTATAGTCTTCCAATATAGTCCTCGCTTCAAGACTGTTTTGTATACTCCTGGTCCTTCCCTATGACATAAGAATTTTAGGACAGATTTTTAAATGTCTGTGGAGGACACCCTCAAACCATTGATGGGAAGTGCTGAATCAGGATTTGCTGAATCTAAAGGTTACTTTTGATAATACTCCTGTTTGAACAGTATTGCCTTCAATATTTGATGACGAATGCATTTTTATTTACTCTTGTCTCTTTAAATGCCTCTCATTTTCTTGTATTTTTCAAGTGTACTAGTCTCTTACCTCTTCATTTAAACTGACTTCTACACCTGGCTAATATTTTATTCTTTCTAATGCTGTCAAAAATGAGATCATTTAATTTTCAGATTGTTCACGCTTAGTAAGTAGAAATTTAACTGCTTTTATGTATTGATTTTGTAGCCTGAAATTTTCCAGACCTATTTATTAGCTATAATAGGAGTGTGTGTTTGAGAGAGAGAAGGAGTGTGTGTGTGTGTGTGTGTGTGAATGTGTGTGTGTGTGTGTCCCATTTCCTTACCTACATGGTGAGCAAATCATTTTATACACTAGTGTATTAAATAATTTATGGGACAGAGTCGCTACCATAACTGTGATCATAGAATAAATGTCAGGCATTAAATATGCTTCAAGGTGCACATTAAAGCCTTCTTTAATTTGATTCCCTGAGCCTAATGCCAGGAATTCCAATGGTTTTTATCACCAGAGGAAACAAGATGGCCTATTATCTTTATTAGCTCCCCCAGAAATGAAGTGAGATAAAAAAAAAAAAAAAAGGAGTCAGGAGTTTGGGTTTTTATCTACTGAATTCCTAGAGACTCAACCAGAGAGTTCATGATAAGAGCACATTGTCCTGTTGGAACAACCAAGTCATTTCCCTAAACTAAGATATGGAGCTGATAAGGAGCCAGGCCTGGATCTAAAGTTGAGACATCCTGTGCCTCTCAATTGTTTTCCATTCAGTCGTTCATTTATTCACCAAAAATTTATGGAAGGTAGGTTCCTGGTACCAGATGGGGTACCAGGAAGACATATTCGTCAAAGAGCTACAGATGTCAATACAAGATCAACGATGTGATAGGCTAGGGAGGGTACAGTGTGCTCTGGGAGCATCTGATTCAGCACGAATCTCAGAATCTCAAATGTACCTAGCAATGATACAAGCAAATGAGTCAGGATTTGACCCCGTGACTCTGTGATTTGTACAAGCCAGTGTGCGTGTACCACACCAGGGGGCTATGAGTCCCTTTCTTACTTCAGGGAGTTCTGTAGATACACCTGTTTTCTCAATTAGACGGTGGTGCAGTACAGAATTCAGACGGAATTGCACATCATGTAACAGAGAACTAGGTAACGTTACTCTGTAAACTGACTAAGGGATGAATGTATATTGGATAGATAATGATAATATATTTGTTGTTGTTCATTTTTCAAAAGTATACTTTTAGACCGAAGTGATTCGGGAGAACTTCTGTTGAAAGTGTAATGTTTCTTTCCTCCCCTCACCCAAAAAGAGAAGTACTTATTTCAGATTTGTTCTGTGAAACCCAGGCTGGATATACATTTTTCCTATTCTTCAAAAATGGCCTTTGTAGCCCATAGGTGTTTGATGATTTTCTTTTCTTTTCTGGGGAAAATAAAAGCCGAAATTATGGCCTATTTTAAAACAGCCACCACTCTGAGTGATGAACTTTGGATCCATTTATTTTCCTCACGTATCTATTCCATTATCTTGTTTGGTACTGTCTCATGAATTATCTTCCATATTTCTTGGCATATGGCAATATATAAGTGAATAAATATTCTCTTCAAAGACCTCATGAGAGAATTTAGATTTGTTTTTTAGTACCGAAATTCCCTAAATTAGATTCAGTATCGTTTTAGACCTGAAATTCCATAAATCTGATTCCTTTATGATCCTAATTTCAATGTTAACCTTGTTGTCTAGAAAAACTAAGGGAAGTCATTCAGAAGAAAATAAGACAGCGAAGGAGAGAAGTGATGCATGGGGCCAGAGCTTCAGACGCAGTTAAACCGCTGTGTCTGGGGATGCTGAGGGCTGCGATACTGATGGTGAGGAAGGGGGTTTATAGCATCAGCGTGGGGATATAGCCCATAAGACCTCTGTCCCAAGAGCAAATGGTTCTGTCATTCAAGTCCTGATTCACTGCCAAGTGCCAAAATTGACTGGGTGAATAAAGGCAATAAAAATTGAGCTATATGTGTGCTGTGACTGGCGACTGAGAAAAATGAAATGAGTAAAAGAGGCAAAGTTGACATCATGGGCAAGGGTAGGAGACAGAGAGGACAGCATGACACATGTCACACTGGGGTCACAGGGGACTTTGCCTTCTTCGCATTTTCCGAAGAGAAGGATGGAGTCTACAACTTAGGTCCCCAGCAGAGGAACACAGAGCAGCTGTGTACTAGTTTTGCACATCCTGAAATTTCCCTTGTGTCTCTGTTCTTGCATATACAGTAATGTGTTAAGAGTCCCAATCTGATTCTCTCTCAAGTCCCCAGGCGCTTTTAAATCCTAAATCGAGACTTATCAATTTTCAGAAATCACAGTTTCTTACTTTAGAATGCTTTAGACTTTAGTCTAAACCAACTACAAAGACCACTTAGATAAGAAACCTGGAGTCAGGTGGAGCCGCCACGGAGATGCTAGATTTTATAAAGTGGGCTCCGCACAGCGAAACAGTTTGAAATGACGGTGTTCTCCTAAGGCGTTCTTTCTGATTGCCCAGAGTGGCAGACAGTCCCAGTTTGAAAAAACACTTGAATATTGTGAACATATTCCTCTGGACTAATTTCACTGTCTAATTTTGTACCTAGATATAGATATCTGAAACAAAGAAAAAGTCAGGGATCCGAGGAAATGACTCCAAAGTTAAAAACATTTACTGAATTCCAGAGGACTGTCCTTAGCCCTCACATCAGGTGGTTCACAACAGCCTGCAGCTCCCAGCTCACTTTTCTAAACCCATGCACAGACAACACCACACACGCATGCACTTACATGTGCATACACACACGTATGCACTCATGCATACTCACACACATGCATGTGAGTGCACATTCACACATATACATTCACATGCACACACATCAAACACCTAAACATGAAATAAATGTTTAGAAAGTCAGGGTTGACTCTTACCTTACTATACGTGCAAGCAATCAACCTTGTCTCGTGGAAGATTCAGCTTGCTTCTTCACCAAGATCAGATAGAGCCGTTCCTAAAGAAAGAGGGTTAGTTACCAGTTTCTACCAAACTAAGTGACTCTTAAGGCAAAAGGAGTTAAATAGGAAAGGTAGGCAAATCCACTTCTACATCATTCGTCCCTCACTAAGCTGTCTGTCATCCTGCCAGCATGAGAGAGATGATAAGGACAAAGCCCAGGGACACAGTCCTTCCAACTCAAGCCTGCGTGGGAGCTCCAACAGAGATACACTGTGCTGTACTAGATGACGTCAGTGAGGATCTAAATCCCTTGTAAGTTGCAATGCAAATTAACTGATACTTTTAAAAGTTGTGTCATGTTTTGCCTGTCCACTTTATTCTTTTACTTTGGTCACCACAGAAATCCCTGGAATCCCTATCTATTTCCATAGAAAGGGATACCAAACACCAAACAGAACTCTATGCTGTAATGTAATCCAATGGTTCTTATTTATACAGTGCACACTAAATTGCCCAAGCATGCTTTACATGAAGAATGCTTTCACCTTTGAGGGAACAGGGTATTTTCTTGCTTATGATACAAATATGTATTGATTAAATATAACACATGGATGCTGGCTTAGGTTCTGCCTATAATATCTACCCTTGTTTATTTTACTATTCCTTGGTCTTTTTTTTTTTTTTAACAGCACACATGACAAATTTTGGAAAATTTCACAAAGGAGTTCAGATTTAGGGATTAGGCTTCTTAAGAATTTAAATTATTTTTTATTGTGAAAACATTTTGAATCTAAAAAGATTTTCAAAGTTTTTTTTTTTTTTTTAAATTTGTCAAAAGGGATCTCTGAATTGTGTGGCCTCAGCAGTGTCCAAGACTGAGAAGGCTACTGGGAGAAGTGTAGTTAGGGAGGGTTATTCATAGTAACAAAAGCAGTGACGTTGGCCGAAAAGAACAAGGCCCTCAGACAGTGAGAGAGAAGCAGACAAGGGTCAGAAATGTTAGGCAAGCTAGCCAGAAGAGAACTCACTGCTGTGTAATTATCTGTTACTCAAGCATGTGGTCCTTGTGGTTTCGGGTAGACTTGTTTGGGGCATGTTTGTCTGCAGGGTTGGACGAGATCGGAGGTGGGGATGGGAAGACAAGGAAAGATTCATCCACACTGTGAAGTCTTCCACCTCTAAACGTTTCCAGTTGTCTCCTAGAGTGTCTTGTTGGCAGCTACAGGAACTACACACATTTGTGAAGGGGGAAGAAAACAAACAAATGAAGCATGTCCTCATGCTGTTTCCCCAGGAGAACAATGGGGGAGGGGAGGAGGTGTTCCTAGTCCTGGACATGGTGCAGTCACCTGAGGGACCATACTTTGAAAGGCTTCATGAACCTCAGCTCTGGACAGGTAATGTTTAGAGTCCACCACTTCCCTCTATGTCCTTTCTGATTCTCAGGCATTCCCATTGGCAAGCTTTTCTTTAAGGCCGGTGGTATTTCAACTGCATCTTCCGTGAGCCTCTATTAATAATTCACTGAGGAAAGATATTGACCAGACTCCCTCCCCGTGGCATAGACAGTGGGTCAGTCAACCCAAGTTCCATGAGCCTCCTTGGACAGCAAGTATCCTTACTTCATTTTCTTACCCCGAATTCACACGAATCACGTGAGGTCAAGAATGAAGCTACTCTTCACATGTAGACTATCTCCGTGCCCCCTAGCTGTCCCACAGTGAGGTCTACTCTGGACCCTTGCAGTCTCCCCTTATGTAAGAGACCTGATTCTGGCGTCAGACTGGGTATTGGTGAGACCATCTGAAAAGTTTATGAAATAAAAGGTCCTTCCAGAGATTTCTTTCCTCACCACCACCCCATCCCAAGACTTTCCGTAGTTTAAACATAACTGCTTGCTTTATTATGCATTCATTTGAGGCCATATTAGAAACATCCTAGGTTATTTATTTTTCACAGATAATTAATTATATTGCATATTCCGTTTTTGTAATTATCCCTGTCTCCCTTCCCTAAATCCTGTGTTTGGCTATCAGATGCTTTAAACTAGGTTTCCTTCTCTTAGCTTTGGATGAACAAAGCCATGCTGTGTCATTCCTTTCTATTTAAGTGGGCTGCTATTGGAAGAGAGAAAAAAAAAGCATCCTTATTCAAATAATACATATATGTCTATTGAGGGCCTTATTCTTGTAAGAATCATGCCAGAACCTTAGTTAGAAGGGTGAATAAGACAATTACATGTACACTCAATACACTGGGATACACTTCATGGTGTCGGATGCCTCATAGAGTCAAATAACAGGAACATTTAACCAAATTGTATGGACAATGGGAAAATATCTGAACTAGTCAAATTAATGTTGAAGTTTGAGCTAGCAGCTTGAGTTTGCCACATAGATCTGGCCAACCACAAGAAAACCACACAGTGCTAACAGCAGAAGAAACAGCAGATGCGGATGTCAGAGACAAGGAGACAAGGAGACAATGAGACAGGGCCTTGCTTCGTCTCTCTATTAAGCCAAGGAATGTAGAGCATACATTAAAAGTTTATTATTTTATTTGAGAGGGGGAAGAAATCTACACGATGGCTACCATAGCATGTAAAGAATTCCATTCTATAGAATAATGGTCTATAACTTCAGGACACCAATTACGATCCACTTGGAAGCTCTGTTAAGAAGGACTGGTGAGCCATGAGTCATGTGCCTCATGAGCTTGAAGAGTTGCAAGAAACGTCTGTAGCTGGAGCAGATACTACAGTGAGGAGGATGGGAAGAAGACTGTGTTATGAGGAGAGCCTGTGCTGAGGAGAGGAGGTGGGGAGGGCCTTATGGTCCCTGCATGTGTTTCATCGTCATTGTGTGATGAAGACACAATTTCAGGTCAGCTTCTGTCGTTGTACTGAGATGGGCAGTGGGGGCCATTGCATCCATTCCTTCTCCAGTTACACCCACCATTCTCCACTAAACAGCAATAAAATAAATTGTTACAATTGTACATTTTTATTCCCAGTTTTATAAGAAACAACCTTGCTGATAATGCCAATATAATTTAATTGAAAAAAAAAAGTGTAGGCATAAGTTGTCTACCAAAAAGAATTTCTTGGCATCTGTATTTGACAGTACTATTTAGAGGAACAGAAACCATAGATGTGGACCTTAGAAAAAAAAAAAGATTTAATATTTGCTTGCAGGCAAGTGGCTGGGTAGCCCAACAATAGCCATCTCATCTGAATCTACCGAGAATTCAGCAGCCTTTCAGTCCCCATAGCCAGATGCCTCAGCGGTCCCACGCTGCTGCTGAAGGTCTGGGGCTCCCTGAGAGCAGCTGGTCTTCCGAGTCTAACATCAAAAAGAGTGACTGCGAGATACTTTCAGGACAAAGTTCGGGCAATAGGCACAAGCCTGTGTTCTGGAACTGCCAGTTTGAAAGCGCTAAAGTGCCGCCGGCTTCCAGGGCAGGTATTCCCCTCGGCCCCCGGTTACTCCTCCCTGGAAAAGCTCTAATAGACATGTGCAGAGGCGCGTCTCTTAGGTTGACGCCTCATCCCATCAAGCAAGCAATTAAGACTTTCCATTACAGCATCTAATTGTGGAAAGCACTTTAGTAGGTTGAGGGAAAAAAAAATAGCGTGTCAGGGGTCCATTGTCTGGAAACTCATCCTTTACAGTTTCGTCTGTCGGCGTGAACCGCCGTCATTTCTCCACCTTCCCCACAGCCTCTTCTGCCGAGTTATGGAACTGCAGCCATGCCAGGAAGCTCTAAGAAAGGTGTCTCAAGATTGCCAGCTGAAAGGGACTTTCCTCCCACCTCTCTAGGGTTTCAGAGAAAGGACCAAAGTAGCCAAACTATGAGAGGGAATAACAGCCAGATTTATTTATTTTTCTTGGATTTTGGGACTTTCCTTTGCCATCTGTTTCCAGACCTATGGAGCTGGAAAAATGACTTGACAAATCTGAATGCCCCTTTAAGAACAGATGTGTTTTTTTTAATTAATTAATTAATTTATTTATTTATTTATTTATTTATTTATTTTCTTGGTGTCAAGTTTCTTGAGTTCTTGGTATATTTTGAAGATCAGGACTCTGTCCGATATGGGGTTGGGGTTGGTGAAGATCTTTTCCCAATATGTAGTCTGTATTTTGTCTCATTGACCATGTCCTATGCCTTAGAGAAGCTTTTTAGTTTCAGGAGGCCCCATTTATCAAATGTTGCTCTCAGTGTCTGTGCTACTCGGGTTATATTTAGGAAGTGGTCTCTTGTGGCATTGCGTTCAAGTGTACTTCCCATTTTCTCTTCTTTGAGGTTTAGTGTGGTTGGTTTTATGTTGAGGTCTTTGATCCATTTGGACTTGAGTTTTGTGCATGATGATAGATATGGATCTATTCACATTCTTCTATAGGTTGCTATCCAGTTATGCCCACGCCGTTTGTTGAATATGCTTTCGTTTTTCCATTTTATATTTTCATCTTCTTTGTCAAAAATCAAGTGCTCAGAGGATTGATATCCGGGTCTTTGATTTGATTCCATTGGTCTTCCTGTTTTTATGCAGATACCAGGCTGTTTTCATTACTGTAGCTCTACAGTAGAGTTTGAAGTAAGGGATGGTGATGCCTCCAGAAGTTCCTTCATTGCACAGGATTGTTTTGGCTAACCTTGATTTTTTTTTTTGCTTTTCCATTTGAAGTTGAGTATTGTTTTTTTGGCATCCATAGCCATCAGAGAAATGCAAGTCAAAACAACTCTGAGATTCCATCTGTCAGAATGGCTAAGATCAAAAACACTGATGATAGCTGATGCTTAGAGGATGTGAGGTAAGGGGAACACTCCTGCATTGCTGGTGGGAGTGCAAACTTGTACAGTCACTTTAGAATCAGTATGGTGATTGCTCTAAAAATTAAGAAACAATTTACCTCAAGACCCAGCAATACTACTTTAGGGTTTACACCCAAAGATGCCCAATCACACCATGTGCTCATGTGCTCTACTATGTTCATAGCAGCATTAGTCATAGCAAGCAGAACCTAATTCACCCGGATGCTCCTCAACCACAGAATGGATAAAGAAAATGCATTACATTTACACAATGGCGTACTACTTAGCATTAAAAAACAACGATATCTTGAAGTTTGTAGGCAGATGGATCCCCTCCTTTCCTCTCCTCTCCTCTGGTGTCACCCCACCACTGGCTGACTGTGACTCCACCTACACGACTTTTATAATGAGTTGTGGCTCTGTGGGGCCCAAGCTTGTTAGAAGGGTCAGTCTCCTCCACCATAGAAGGCAGCATTCATGTTTCAATTACATCTGACAATGGGCATGATTTGGAAGTCGTTATCGAGCCATCTACTATACCTTGAGCTTGCTTGCTTTTGCTTACTCAATATGCTACACTTCTGTATGAAGAGTTGTATTCATGAATGCTATGTGGTAAGAAGGAAAATGCAGAAAGAGAATTTGTGTGGCTGAGTATATGAAGAATGGTCAGAAAAGATGGCAGACTGCATGCCTGCAGCTTGAGTTTTTAACAGGTCACCCACTGACTGATGCCGTAAAAAATAAAGGAAACGCCCCCACCAGTGATTTGTCAGACCTCCTGTTTCTACACTGTTCATGTGGAGGCCTGGAAAATTTGTGAAGGGTTTTAAATAAAATGATAGTAATGAAGTTACAGGTGAGAATAGCGGTATACAAACCCTACAGTTGTATAAAAAGGCAGTGAAAGGCAAAAGTTCAGGAATGTGTTTACATACTGTTGAGTCCCTTCGTGATGGATATCATAACAGAATGTCTAAGAATGAGTAATTCATACTCATAAAGAACAGAAGTTTGTTTCTCCTAGTTCTTGGGGCTAATATGCTGCTGCGGAACCACAGAGAGTACTTCAGATGCTGAGTGCTAGAGACAAGCAGATCAGGAACGGACAGTCCTGGACACATCCTTCGTTTTACTAGTTCAAGTCATTCATTCGTTCATCAGCTTACAGCCTACTGCAGCAGGTTTCAGGATGTAGTGATGACTCAGCCACAGTCTCCAGCTGAGTGCTGGGAATCTCAAACTACCCTAGAGCATCTGCTCTCTGGGAAGAAGAGAATTTAACCTGTCCACAAACTGAGGAATTTGTTACCAGAAGCTGACCAAGAATGTCCAGCTCAGTTTTTTTCTTTATTTTAGACCATTTTAAAACATAATAAGGGTCATATTGGCTGGTTGCTTTTGGCCCTGTTTTGAAAGGCTAGGTTTAATTATGAATGATAAATAATAACTCATGATTATATAACAACAACGACGACTACGACGACGATGATGATGATAAGTCTTAGAGAATAAGTGAATAGAGATTAGGACTGGATGAGTTGCATACTAGGAAGGCAAGACCAATGAAAGAAGTATACAGTAGTCAGGAAATACACAACAGTGTCTTAAGAGGGGAAAGCTCTTACCGCAGAACCCTGATGGTGGCATGCAGCACCTCAGCCCACTGGTGGCACTTACCTAAATCGCTCAGGTGACTGTCAGTTCCGTGGGAGCCACTATGTTGTTTGAACTGACTCTGGTTTTCTATTTCCTTCCCTATTCTCTGCGATTGCGTGAATAACCTGTGTAGAGAAGTAGCTCCCTCTCAGGGAACTCCTCAACATGTCAGATAGCAATTTATTGAGGACATGCCTTGGAGAAAATAAAGCTGAATGAGGCAGTGTCCTCCTCTAACTGGATTCCTCAGAATAAAGACCACACAACCAGCATAATATGGTTAATGCATCTGACGGCCCCATCACTATTCATCATACCCACCAACCATTCGGCACAAAGCAAAAGATTTCCAGCAGTCAAGGTCAAATCTTTTTCTTTTCCAGTTTTTATTTCAATGCTGGTATCCACAGCATCCAGTTAGGTTGGATTTCACAATTATTGCTATGGAATTCCTTAGTCCTTGCACAGTTCCGGGAGCCCTGGGTTGTGGACGTCATGAATGTTAACCATTGGTGGGGCTCCTTCCGTCTTCGTATGATGTTCCCACCTCTCAAGAAGCAGGGACAAGATAGGGATGAAAGAAGGGAGGCCACAGGCTGACAGGTGTGAGGATACAGTGTGAACCAGAGGGAGGTTTAGGGAGCATGAAGAGCTAGGGAGGCCAGAGGAGATGCAACCACATCCTGTGGCTCACACAACTCTGTGGCTATGGCGTTCTTTTTCCGCATGTCCCAACACCACACCACACTCATGGACTGGAAGAGCATTGGAACTGTAGTGTTCTCCACTGCTTACTGGACTTCTATTCGTGGGTCTTCCAACTGGCCCTGTAGATAACCAGCCGCTACACCCGAATACTGATTAGATGGTTCTTCACTTACCGCATATACTTGTATTGGAACATGGGTGAATGGTGTGAGATTGCTCAGAATTATATTTTATAATGTCACAAAATACATATTTCAACACTAAATAATGAAGCCTCTAGCTTCAAATAAAGGATGTCTATAATTAATTTGTATTGTACTAATGCCTTAGAAATAATTTCAACTTTGTAATAGGATCCTATGGATTTACGCCAATTTTAAGTTTTATTCAGCAATTTAAGATTTTACAGGAGAAAGTTCCAGGTACAAAGCCAGTATATAATATTACCGATGGCTCTTTGGGGGTGTGTCCAGGCTTAACTGAGGAGGACTGTCTCCTAGTGACTCTTGAACAACCTACTAAAATTTTGGTCATTGTGCGAAGGATGCGGTGATGACTGGCAATAGGTCATTGCTCTTCTGTCGCTAAATGAGGCTTGCCATTAGGGTACACTGAGAATTCATCCTGCACACTGAATTACAGCATGGTGAATGTGGCTTAGCAGGTGAGCTGGCTACTCACAGAAGTATTTATTACCAGCAGCCTGGTATCCATGAGTCAGTTCATGCCAGTGTGGATAAGCCCATCTTGGTGTGATCTACCTGCCTGTCCGCCCTGACTACATTTCATTATGAATTCTCCCTGACTCTCCATCAGAGAGTGAGTTTTAATTGCACTAGATGCTCAACTCAGCAAAGTGCTGAGCATACCAGGAGGGACTCAAGAAACACCTGGTGAACGAATGGAAAAAAGACCAAAATGAAGACCCTACGGTTTGAACCATTATTGATATCAAAATAACCTATGTAGAAGAGGATAAAACACACAAAGAGTCAAGGGTCTTCAAGAAGGAGGTCATTTAAAGCTTGCTTTCCATACACCCAATCCCCAGGCCTATTTTCCAGTTCACACTCAAAACATCCTTTCTGTAAGACTAGACTCTTCTAAGCAACTGCTTCTGGAAAAAGACTAATTGAAGTTAGAGAGACACAAAGTCTCACTCCGAGTTGGAAGACCACCTTTCAGTATTTAAAAAGTTTTCGATTGTAATCACCAATAAATTGAAAGGACTGTGCACACAGTAGGCAGAATATGTATACCAGCGTCAGAAGTCAGGGCAAAGGTAGACCAATGGCTTCAATAAATTAAAGTGACTGAGAGCTGACCAGAGGGGACATTACTGCCAAGCCAGAGAAGCAGTCAAGGTCAGCAGAATTTCTCCTCTCCCCAGCTCCCTTTCTTTGGTAACAGAGATTGTTGAGAAACAAGTTTTTTTTTTTTTTTCTTTTTGCAAGTCTGACTCAGATGTAGGCATGGAAGCGCCCCAGTGCTGGGTTGGAACAGTGCTTTTATTTCCTTTAGTTCCTGATGACAAGAAAGAGTTACAAACATATTCAGTAAATGTCTGTGCTCCCAAAGCTTTCAGCCAGCTATCCCATGATGCCCATGCTCTTAAGAGCATTCTCTCACGTAGGAGCCTCTGGCTTCCCCTCTGCTTTGTTCTTCTGAGAATTCTTTCTAAATAAGCGACTATACCAAAAAAGATTTCTAAAGCCATTTTTTTTTAAAAGCCACAGGATGCAGTTTTTCTATGAAATAGCTATGTTGAACCATAGTTTGGAAGTTTTACAGAATATTTTTAGGCTTTTGTGTCAAAATGTGTAAACATTTTAGTTGAAGACAACCAACTGGACCGATGGGACCTATGCGCCCCCCCTCCTCTACCCCTCTGCTACGCTGTTCCATGTGTACCTGACAGTCTTCATATCAGCATGGATGTCTGCATCCTCTTGTTCTGTATTGAACAATGCCTCCGTCATAAATGAGTCTAGTTTTGTTTTGTTTTGCCTCCACTAAGTTGCAGCAGTTGGATCCTGAGCTAAGCCTGCTGCTGAACAAGAATACGCTTTGCAAGGGCATCTTTAGGTCCCCAGGTGACACACTAAGGTCACATTAGATCGCCTTGTCCAACCTAGGCCTGCACCATTCATTTTCACTATGAAAGACTTCCAGGGAATTCTGTTAACTTTTTACAGATTGATCCTATCCACTATCGTGCCTCGTTTTGTATATGTTCATATCACTGAAGTATGACCCATTTTCTTGTGTCTTTTTTTCAAACGATATGACAACATCTTCTATACATAGATTCATCTTTTTCCAAGAAAGTATTGCCGAGACTCAAATTCTGAACTTTGCTAATTCCATAAATCTTAGTTCGGATTCTGCTGTCACCCTGGAAGGAGCATCGCTAAACAGTGAAGGAGGAAACATGCCAGGTAGACAGACATGGTTACTTTTTTATTTGAAGAAAACAAAACCAAAAACACGTACGTTTTAATAAATACTGTGGAAACACTGACCAAACGAACATACAAAGTGACTTCAACATTAAAAAAAAAAGAAAAGCAACAAAAAGTTCTGCTTTATAACAGTTATATAACTTATTTTCTTTTTACAATATTTAAATACAGAAAGCACTTGCCAGCTATTTCGTAATACTGCCCAGAGCCTAACGCCACGCCAGTCAAAGCACGCTGTGTTGGCGGAATGTCTGACTTCTATGGGAAATGATCGAAATGGCATTTTCTTGCAGAGACAAAGTGCTTGTAAGACACAGAACTGGGTGCTGTAATTATCTTAATCTCCCCTCCTGCCACAGTTTAATGGAAACACAGCTTCAGCGCTTCAAAAACGAAGCCTCATCATTGGGGGGAAAAAAAAAACAAGCTTGTTTTCAGCAAGCATCACCTAGAAGAGGGTCCTTTCTGACATCCTCTCTGGAAGGAACTGCTCAACTGTTTTAAATGCTGATTCTCACTCTATCCATGATCAAGCGTCGAACCCGGCCTCGCCTGAATCTGGTTAAGTGACGTTTAGCAGTCACATGACAAATGCTCTAGGCGCATAGCAAGGCTGACATTATAGGCGGCTTTTTTTTTTTTTTTTTCCTTTCTATCTGGGGTTTTCGAAATCTTGGGCACATGGGGCCTTTGTCAGGACAACGTTCATTTGAAGGAGGTGGCATTAAGGCAACAGTTCACTATCTGCTGCCAGTCTGGGGGGCATAGCAGGTACCAGAGCTTTTTGCTCTGTGTTATCTGAAACACGACTTTCTCCCAGACACCCTCACTCACAAACTGTGCTCTCTGCGTCAATCCCTTCGCCCTTTATCTCTTGGTGAAAACAGTATCCATCTGCTTCCTCTTTGAGTTCACTCTATCACATCAAACCAAGACACTTTTTATTTGACTTCGCATTTTTTTTATCAGCGATGGCAAAGAAAAAAAAAAGAAAAACAAAACCACACACACTCTTTTCTAAACAGCGCACAAAATATTACATTGAGCAATTTACCACTTGTTAATGACAACCACAAGGATGAACAAAACCATCAGACAGATATAAAGCAACACTCTTTTTTTTTTTCTATTTGATCTATGCGAGCTTCGCAGTGCTGGTCCACGCATCCCATAAGGCCGCGCCAAAGCCTCGCTTTCAAACCATCTCCTGCAGCCGCGACCTTCAGGAAGTCAAGAATCTCAAAGCCTCGTGAAGTTTTCCTCTCGAAATCCCACGGGTCCCGATACAATTTCCATTTTAATGATGAGCTAGGAGGAAATTAGATCACATCCCCTAGAAAACTAAACGCTAAGGTCACAGTGCGAGTTCCCCGACGAGGACGGTATACTAATATATACTTTCTGAAAATGAGATTAAAACATTGGGGGGAAAAAAATCAAACCGAAGTAGAGATCCATGAATAGGTTGTAACAAAAACAGAAAAAAACAAAACCGAAAACGGGCAAGCACCATTCAGAGCATGGATTTTCTTCTCGGAGGTACTGGCGCTCCTCTTCCTCCAGCCCGTTTGTAGCTCCCTTTGTTTTTGGCATATTCGTCAAGTCACACTTCAAAACTCTTCAACATATTCACTTCTCACCACGCGGTCTACATGCCCAACCTAAGAACAGGATTCCAAACACTGGGTATCCTTGCAAGGGCCTCCTAAGCCTGTGTCTATGTGACTTTGGCTGTGCACTTCATTGGACTCCATCTTTCCGGTT
The DNA here is from genome assembly GCF_014885135.2 of Alexandromys fortis. Lineage (NCBI taxonomy): Eukaryota > Metazoa > Chordata > Mammalia > Rodentia > Cricetidae > Alexandromys > Alexandromys fortis. The sequence goes on along the minus strand of NW_026067917.1, from coordinate 3,518,446 downwards.
TGCTCTTGGTTTTTATTTTTTATTTTTTATCTTTTTTTTTTTTTTACACTAGATGCCCGCGTCCTCCTTACAGACGGCGAAACTTCACATCACCGTGCAGCTCTTGGCTTTGTCCTTTCGCAAGTCTGTAGCAACTGCTGAGAGTTCTGGTCGGCTAGGCATGTGTGAAATCCGCTTTGTGGCCCTCTGAGATTTGTTCCGCTTAACGTTTTTATTTGTCTTATTTACACACGCCAAGGTGGCGACGTGAAAAATGTCCCTGACGCTGTTTTCTGACTGTAACGCCGAGCATTCGATGTAAGTGGCGGCTCCGATCTGCTTGGCCATATTTGCTCCCTGTGAAGTAGAAGAAAGAATTTCCATCAGCAGGGAGACTTTGGAGAGATGTCGGAAAGTGTTAAGATGCCACAAAACAGTCTTGCGTGGGAAAATACCTAATATGCCGATTATTTGCCAAATATGCCAAATAGGGATTTCCCAAGTGGTGCAAAAAACATATTTTTTTTATTAATGAGCTACTCTGTAACTTTCTACATATTCAATATCCAATCCTAAGGCCCTTAGTTATGTTACTCAGTAGAAACTGCTCTAGCTCCCCACGGCTTCCAAAATACTGATTTGTCCAAACAGTAGAACCCTGAGCACCCAACTCCCAAGAGGACAACTCAAAGAGACAACAGAGACACAAGGGTGTCATGTGACCCTCACTGCTACCTGAAACCAAGAAGTGGGTAACTCATAGTTCACAAGCAGGGCCACTGGGAAGCATAGTCTCATACTGAAACCATAAACGCTGTCTTCCACATAGATCTGACAAAGGTGCTTTGGCCCCCAGAGTCCATTCCGGTCCTTCACGAGGCTCTCATTCCTCTCTTACTATGAATGACCCTCAACCCCAGTCAACAGGCTGTACAACACACAGGGCTGGTGAAAGTTAAGTAATCAGTGTCTATGATTATATTGAGCTTGTTAATAGGAAATGAAGAAGGAAGCTTGTGTTTAATTAGTAAGTAGATACCAAACTTCAGAGTGCCTTCTAATAAGAAGGTGAGTATAGTCATTTTTTTTTCTTTAAGATTTTTTTTTTCTTGCTGGGTATGGAACCCTAAGCCTTACTCTTGCTGGGCAAGCGCTCTACTACTGAGCTGTATCCCCAACCCTAAAACTGAAAACCTTAAATGTACATACCACGTACAGCTGTAGATAGTTTGCCACGAACAATTTTAGAATCTAGTGGTGAGTTTTAGGAGAATGTGATTTTTAAACAGATTTTCTTTCCTTTGGGGCCGTCCACATATGATGAACGTCCCAAAGGTGGCTGGCATCAATAAGTGGTCTACTTTATTAACAACTTGACTTAGGATTTTACTGGGCATCTGAGGACATTGACCTCTCTTCAAGAGAACCACTGATGTTGACCACATTCTCTCTTAAACACACTGAATCTTAATACCATTGGCGAGCAGAAGCATCCAAGGGTATCAACGGTATATGCACCCTAATTCCTGATGGTTTTTACTACAGAATGGCAGAACATGTCAGATTTCAGCTGACCGCTGTCTCACCTCTTGAAAAACTGCTACATTGTATCTATTACCAACAATATTCCCTTCCTTTCACTTTCGCTGAAAGGGGACTTTTCTCCATGGACAGCACATACCTGATCGTATGACACGGGCGTCTGCCGGTGATTTGAGAGCTCCACTAACGTACTGACGTCTGTCCGCAGGTCAGACTTACAGCCAACCAAAAGCATCTTGGTATTGGGACAGAACTCCTGGATTTCACCTTTCCACTAGGGAAGAGAGAGAGAGAGAGAGAGAGAGAGAGAGAGAGAGAGAGAGAGAGAGAGAGNGAGAGAGAGAGAGAGAGAGAGAGAGAGAGAGAGAGAGAGAGAGAGAGAGAGAGAGAGAGAGAGAGGAAATTTAACAAAGTACTGACATGCATACAATGAAAACAATTTTCTCACTGGTAGACGTTGGAATGCAACTTCAAATGAAGAAGCAAGCTGGTATTTAATTAGTAAGCAGATACCAAACTGTAGAGTGCCTGTGTATATTGCTTTCTATTCTGCGTGACTCACTGGTTCCTCCCACAATGAATGTATCGGGAATCAACAGAAGGTGGCTTCAACAATGTCTTAATTATGGAGGGATTTAATAAAGGACAAAAGCACCTTAATAATGCCATATCCAAATGCATGACTACATCCTCGGATATGCTGAGTTTCTCATTACCAGGTGGGAGGCTGGGCAGAAGAATTAGCCCACATCAGCAAAAGGATGCATTTCACAGACTCCACGATGAAAGACTGGGCCATGCTACCATGTGCTGGAAGTTCGAAGTCTCTGGCCTACGATTAGTAAAGCAGAATGTGCTTCAAGGAGCTTCCGCTCAAGTGGCTGAATGGACGCAGACCTTAGCTCACGCAGAGAACTAGTACAGGACAGCAGCTAGTTTTGTAGCCCATAAACTTCGGATTTTATTTTTTTTTAACTGTTAGGCACTGCTGTCACGCCTACAATTTAACTATTTCCTCTCCTAACCGGAATTAGAACTTCCAGAAGTCCCTGGCACAGAGTCCAGCTGTTTCCTTTACAGCAAGTAAATGGACTTTTCATGACTTTGCGTTTTCTAACTTGAGTTCTCCATCATCAGGATGGGAGCCAAGCGCCCCAAGAAAATCACTGCTCCCAGAGATGAGGGGATAGAGGGCCCGAGACCCCTCTACTCCCATCCACAGAAGTCTCTTGTGCTCTGTGAAGTACTGTAATGACGATGGAGATGTAGCTATGTCTCTCTGAGGATTCACAGAGCAGTGGGGACAATAACGTTTTCTAAGTGTAATACCAGAGAAGAGGGGCATTCTGGGAGAGTGATGCAAGAGGCCACCAGGGGAGGAGGCCTCGAGTCTCAAGGTGTAGCATAGGCAAGAACCCCAGAACAATGGAGGGCAGTAACCCACAGAGTGCCTGGCCTGTCCTTTGAGGTTTGCTCTTTCTTCCCTCCCACGGTTATTTAAGAGTCTCTATCTACCACATGCTCTTAAAAATTAAAAAAAAAAAAACCAGAATAAGAAATCTTTTCTACCTTAAGTCACTCCGAACTCTCCAATGTTAATGGACTTCAAGACTCGATTAAGACAAAAGGCAGATGAAGTTACCATCAGCCTTAAGCCTCAATCAAACGTAAAATCCTTGTATTAATATGTATAGGTCCAATGTCACTATTTGTTTAGTCTTAAGTAACAAAAGCAAATTAGGACATGAGAAAAGCTTTCTGTCATAAATTATGTATAACCCAATACTACATCAAATACAAACTCCAGTAAATAAGAGCCCCTTTCATCTTCAGACTCAGCCAGGCACGTCGTTACGTTGTTATGAGTTGTGTGACTGTTTCTGGCTCCCCCCTGTACTTGTTTACAGGTTCTGGAGACAGGGAAGGTGTATTCCTAACAGATTTCTCTGGGTGGTGGTGGCGCACACCTTTAATCCCAGCACTCGGGAGGCAGAGGCAGGCAGATCTCTGTGAGTTCGAGGCCAGCCTGGTCTACAAGACATCTACACAGGTGCCTCTTATTTTCCTCCTCCTCACTCTGACCAGGCCCCAGGAACCCATTGACACTCTTGGCTCTCAGACACCTCTGCTGTACATAGAGAAGAGGGGTAGTGCAGCTAGAGTCTCGCTCTCAAACCCCACAGCACCCACAAGAGTGGGTGACTAGTACGCTGCCCCATCTACAAGCACTTACGACCATCAAGAACTACCAAAGAACAAAGCCTAGATTACTGCAGGCCAAGCAGACTCCCTGCCCCCACTGAACTCTGTGAAACTCCTTGACAACAAGTTCCTATAACTACCTTGGGGGCCAAGTCCACCAAAGGTCAGGCATCAGCCCTGAACACATACACAGTGGCCTTCTTAGGCCTCAAGACCCAACTGCAACAGGTACCATCCCTCTTAGCCCTGGTTCCTTCTGTCCATAGCTTCTGCTAGTTCTGCCTCCACCTGCAGGATCTGATCCACCTTTGCTTCCAGAAACCAGAGCTCTGTGATAACATACATGTTCGGCATAACTGATGGTTTACTAGTATTTGGTATGCACCTGATTATAATTCACACTGTGTCATGTCTAGGGACAAGCCCTGTTACACACATTTCTCTTATACTAACTTCAATAAGTTACTGAAATACAACTGCCTTGGCAAAATAACTCCTATTGAATTAAGGTCCATATCTGAGTTGAGATCAACATCAGATACATAAGGGACAGTCTGGCAAATGAAGAGAAGGCTCAGGTAGGACCTTCTTGTAGGTCTACATCATTTCCCCCCAAAAAACAAACATTGGAAGATCATAAAAAGTATTTTGTTCTGAATTTTATGAAGCAGATTAACGACCCCAACTCTTGGCATTCGTGTGTGGGAACCTTGTTCTGGTGTGGAAGTTCCCAGGGTTTCATCAGAGAACGTAAGGCAAAAGTTCAGACTGGGCACTCACCTTTTTTAAGACACTGTCCAGAGTCTCCGGTCTACTGATATCAAAGCAGATGAGCACAGCGTCAGAATCCGGGTAGGAGAGGGGACGGACGTTGTCGTAGTAAGGAGAACCTAAGAAACAAAACACACAGGTCTCAGACAAAATCCTCCATCATCTTTATTAACTCTACCCTCGGAGACAAACCCCTTCCCCGTAATGATGTAACACCTGCTGTACACGTTCATTCCTGACCCTCACACATACCCCTTCTTGTAAAGAAATGCAAACACGTACACAAAAGACAGCTTCATTCACTTGTACTAGAAGATGAGAGCGCCTTTCCTTCCTATGCGTGGGACTTCATTTCCTGCAAAGGTCAGGAACTTAAGATACGGATTGATAGAATTCAAGGATTAGCTTCAGAGGGAATCTAGATGAAGCGGGGAGGGTGTGGGGCCAAGGGATCTTGGGCACAAAGCCGTTCTCACCACTCAACGGGGAGAAGCCCGCGCTTTAGGACTGGGTGAGCCTCTGATTCTTCAATCCTAAGACGAAGAGAGTGACAACCTATATCCGTGGGATCTGAGCAAACCCAGGTGGCCGCTGGAATTTAGGGAGAGATGCGTACATATTAACCAGGCGCATTGTGGCCGTGTTATCGCTGTGGTCAAAGGCTAGGGGGCAGCGGCCACTAGAAATGGAGCTACTTCCTGGGAAAAAGATCCAGACTGAAGATTAGTCCCATAGTTGAATGGGGGTGTGTGGGGGAGGGAGGAAGAAGGCAAGACTGATGATGCACAGAGAGCCACAGCAAGGCACAGGGGTGTCACTCTGTCTCCGGTTACAAGGCTGGCTAAGCCCATTGACCTTTGAGCTTGCTTACACTTAACCCCAAGCCCTGTGTAAGTTCGTTTCCTGCTACAACCAAGAATGTCATAAATGCCATGTTTGGACAATGTGACCTTTTCCGCACAGTTCTACCTGCCACACGACAGCAGGACATAATCCAAGGACCTGGCCTTGGTGAAACCCAAAGTCCTCTAAAAGTGCAAGTCCTCACCCAATCAGCCGAACCACAGAACTTTCTGGTCATTTAGAACTTTCTTTTTCAGGCACCTTTATGAATTCCAAGCGCTGGGAATTCACGCAAGGTCAATAATTATGAGTTATGAAATAGTTTGACTATGAAGTTGAAGATAACTTATCAGTTGCTGCTTTGATGATCCGATTTCCATCACACAGCCCTTTTGCAGACAACACGGAAACCACTTACTAGGCAAATGCAATACATTCAAACTTCTTTGAATTTAATTTTTACATAATTTTGCATTTCTGGAAGAAAAAAACAGTATGTATTCCCTAAGTCAAAACTTCAGTAGTCAAAGTCAAAATGAGGAAGTGGGGGTGGGGAGGAGCTTTCAAAAAAAATAATAAACCATTTATAGGCCTGGTGGAAAAGGTTCTAACAAGCAGGAGGATTACAGGTGTGATGCCTGCCTGAGTGGACTGAGCTGGTCTCACTCCACACGGGGACACTGGTATCTCCATATTAGTTTTCCATGGAGCAGCTCCGTGATACCGTGTCCCAAGGAAAAAGTACAAAGACAACTTCTGGAGCCTGTTCTTGTGTCCTAGAAGTGAGTGTAGTTGGTGCAGGTGTTCTGAGCCCTGGGCACCCACTGCAAACCCTGGCCGCAGTGTGCCTGCTTCATGAGACGTTTTAGAGACAGATAACGTGAGTCTGCTGAGCTGGGAACAGGAGGATGTTCTAGGGGTCAGGAGGGAAAGTGTCACCAGGGAAGGCAGTCTAAGAAGTTCTCAGGGAAGGCAGCAGCTTCCCACTGGCTGCTGGAAGGCGGAAGTGCGCTAACAAAGCCTGCATGAGAAGGTACTTTCCCACAGTTAGAGTCCTGAACCAAACAAGTCTTGTCACTTGAAATAGCAAGATGTACAAAAAACAATAACAACAACAACAACAAAATGAGGACGTTGCTAAAAACGGTCACCCTTTCAGCCACTTGAAGAAATTGGAGGTGATGAGAATAATTCACTTGAGTTCAGTTTAAGCTTTTCTTGAGAGGGGCGACTTTACCCTATACGAATATATGGCTGTTTTACATTAGTTTTGCAGTTCCGACTCGCTCCACTGTAACTTTCCTTGTTTGTGTGTCCAAAGTTCCACGTTCCACCCAGCTCTGGCTGTAAGCATTAGAATATCTCTTTTCTGATGGCCAGCCACAAAATTCCCAGGCAGGACGGGAAGGAGAAGAAAATTCAGACGAAGACAGAGGAGCCTCTCTTCTCCTCTTCAAAGCTAGATTAAATGACCTGACCCGACCCGCACAGTCAGGGCCAGCCTGTGTCAGCGGAACAGGTGTCAGAAAGCTCAGGTCTCACGCTTTCCAGTCTCCAGGCCTACGGGGACAGGACTAGCATCCGCAGGTGCCAGGCTCCCTCAGGACAGGATGCTGCACGCGTGCTGCGTGGCAGAGCGGGGCTATTGTCCAGGACAATGGAGACCATCTTGTCCAAAGGTGACTGAAGAAAGTCAAAGGGGCAAAACTAATTTAATTAAACTTGGGACTGCTGGGAAAATCCAGAGAGCCGGGTTGCAACATTCCAGTCACCATGTGGCTGCAGAGAACACCCTGCCCTTTGTGGGCCGTTTCCCCTCCCCCACCCGTCTTAAGGCCACAAAGGGATCTGGCTTTGTATGCTCTGCCCTCTGTCACAGGCAGGGGATTGCTTGCTTATGAAAAAGAAAGAAAGAAAGAGAGAAAGAAAGAAAGAAAGAAAGAAAGAAAGAAAGAAAGAAAGAAAGGAAGAAAGGAAGGAAGGAAAAGAAACCAAGGCAGCTTTTGTGCTCAGTGGCTATATGCAAATAAGTGAGAAATTTACCCTCTTGATTGACTTTAAAAGAAAACAGTTCTCTTCGCATCAACCAGGATACTCCTGGGCGCCTGTTTCTGCTTTTGTTTGCATTTGGCTTCGCAGTTTGGATGAAAATACATATGTAGTGTAACACTCCATGAGAAAGCAGCCACTGAGCTCGGAGGTGAAGCGGGAACTCTGAATTCCCTTTAATAAGGTCTAATTACTAGCAGCACTTTGATCTGAGCCTCGTTCAACCCCCGACAGTAAACAAGGCAGCTTTTTGATCAACAAGTGCCCAGAGGCACTAATAAAACAGATCCCAAAAGTCATTAGTCATAACTGTAATGTGACCACCAACGAGAACAGTGACTTGACACAGAAGTTGTGACAATTGATGTTTTTTGAGAGCTTACGGTCAATTTCTTTTTCAGGAAAACAAAACTATTGTTTCCTTTTTTTTTTTTTCTTTTCAGAATAAGAAAGTGAATGATAGGATTGCAGAACCGGCCTAACAGGAAATGTCTAACAGCTCATTGGGTAAGAGGATCCTTTCTTCTGTGTTCTTCCCTATAGGGCCCTGCAATTGCACAAGGGGAGTAGGCATGTGTGGGAAGAATCCTAGGAATGCCCTGTCAACTGAGGAGGCCAGAAGACAGGAGAGACTCCAGAAGAAGGAGTGGAGAGTAAGCCAAAAAGTGAGACCACTGCCAGCCCATGACTCCTGTAGCCTGCTGCATCCCCGAGAACCCTGGGAAGGCAGGTTTCCAGTAAGACTCTTTTCTGTAGACCCTAGTTAAGTGCATCAGGCACTAACTGAACGTGTCTTCCGGTGTGCTAAATGGTCCTGATGTTGCGTGCAGTCTGTACTTCAGTACCTAAGGATGGACTATAGTAAAAGCCCAATAAACCTAGATTATGAAGCTTTGCTTATCAAGTCAAACTTTCTCTGCACGTGGAATAGGCTTCAGGCAGAGGGACCTTTTTATGGCAGCATTTCCTTAAAGACAGCACTGTTCTTAAGGTCCTTGTTAAGTAAGTAACCTTCCAGTCTCTCCATAGGGAAACGGCAGGGAGCTGTATTAGTTTCTTGTAAAGACAGAACTGGGCTATATGTGAAACAAGTGTCTCATCCTGTCCACCCCCACCCGCCAGCTGAAAGACTTTATCCAGGCATAGATTAGAACAAGCCTGCTTGCTTTGGGGGCTCTTCGTTGTCCAAGTTTGGCAAACGCCGACAAAGTTCCGAAAGACTTTTGCAATGGTGCGTCTACACACCCTTGTCTTCAAGATCATTAATTTGGGGTGAGAGGCAAATTTCCAGCCCAAGAATAGTCACCCAGTGCCTCACCTTGAAACTCCCTCTTCAGACACATACCTGCCTGCTGAAGTCACCCCACTGCTGAGGTGCCGCACGCCATATATGTACATAGCTAAACGCATGTGGAAGAAGAGGTATGCCTGAAAGGGAGGCGAAACCAGTTCAAGCACTGAAGCTTTAGAACAGTCTGCAAACTGGGAATCCTTCTTACTGGGCATTAAAGCATAACCCCTTACCCATGAAGTAAGATGGACACTCTCCCTAAATAAATTCCTACCTGTGGTTCTTTTAGTGTTCACCAAGGGCACGTGGGTAGGGGAGCAAGCCCCATGAGGAGCCATCACCAGAGGGGATGCCATAGGAGAGCAGCAGGCTCAGGAATGGGAGTCGAGTCTAAACAAGACCTTGAGATTTTGTTTAACTTTAACGTTCTGCTGAATCCTTCCCCCAAATGACTGTATCACAGACATCAATGCCCCCAAAATGCCACCACCACCAGGCACATTAATGATATTTTGTTTGTGTCTTCTACTGAATCAGACTCTTGGAGATTATGAAGAGATCTTAGGAAAACATGTGGGCAGTTCTGTGTGTTCTGATTCTGCGGGCTGTACAGGTACAAAATTGTATATGATATAAGCTCAGAGGGGTAAAACTGACGTCACTATTTGATGGCTCTAAGTAGCATTTTGATTAATTCTCAACCTCGAGATACTTGAAAATAATAGGAATCCTCCCTTTTGACTGATATTGGATCCACAATGAATCAGATCTCGATGGGGTAAGATTATGTAAGTTTATTTTTATTTTTTTTGGATTTTTGAGACAGGATTTCTCCATAGCTTTTTTGGTTCCTGTCCTGGAACTAGGTCTTGTAGACCAGGCTGGCCTTGAACTCACAGAGATCCGCCTGCCTCTGCCTCCCGAGTGCTGGGATTAAAGGCGTGCGCCACCACTACCCGGCTGATTATGTAAGTTTTAAAAAGTCACATTATCATTCAGTCCAGACTAAAGTCATTTTGTTTCCACGGCTATGCAAGAGTGTTTATCTGAGCATGGAGTCCCTCAAGTGCGTTCACTTTCCACATGCTATAACATTAGGCTTGTGTTCCTAAACCACTGTGCTCAACACCTGCCCGAACTTTGGAAGTAGCTTGCTTTCTGTGTTGGAAAAGTATGAATTTTTGCCAAAAAAGGACTCTCTGAATGTTGCTAATATGTTTAAACCAGAAGACATTTCAAGGATATCAAAAAAAGACAGAGGCCCAGCTGATTCATTTGGCACACCCTTCCATGCATCACGAGCTACGTAGAGAAACTGGGGGTCCATGGTGTCCCTTTTCCATGCAAGAGAAATTACTATTAATGAAGAAACACTTGGCTACTTCAGGAGCGTTAGAATGACTGATCTGGACACCTTGCTCAAATGTGCAACTTAGAAAAAGCCAAATTCGAAAAAAGCTGGCATTGAATGAGGTGGGGGGGGGGGAGAAGTCTAGAGATAGATGAAGATTTGCCTCCAGTCAAATTGTGTCTAACCCTAGCCCACAGTTCAGTGTAGGAAGCCTCAGTTTAACAGCTGGGCATGATTTAGACACCCTAGGTCCCTAGGATCATCATGACTCAGCAAAATACCTGGAGTGTGTTCTGCTGTTCAGATCAAAACCATTTTCTGATGAATCTGTAAACTCTTAGCCTATCCTGAATTCTAAGCTACCTCTGAGACGCTCAGGTTGGAAATCTCAACTTTGAGAATCTGGGTTTTCCCTGACCACCATTAAGTGTAAGCTTGTTTTAAAGAGCAAGGGACTTTAAGGACTTTGGGGGAGCTGAGTCAACTTGTAAAGGAGAGTTGGAATTATGGGAGCTTTAATAGACAGGAAGACCTGAGGTGGGGGCTTGGACTTGGCACAGGCATCCAAAGTCTCTTGAGTCTTGTTGCTGCAGGTGAAGCCACCATTCCCACCGAGGTGCCTCTTCCTGTAACCGTGGTTTCCAAGTTCCTGTTTGACTATGGGGAGTTCATAAAAGATGCCCTGGGAAGGATTTCTCATCGTGTCCAAGTCCACAGGTATTTGCTCCTGGCGGCACCCATACTTTCTCTGGGCTTGTCATTCGGTTTCTTACTTTATCCTGGAGGAAGTGTGGGTATTTTAGATTTCTACCTATCACCATAGCATTTTTGTTTTGTCTTCACACCCTAAGTAGAATGGAAGTAGCCTGAGGACAGGAGACAGCCCACCCCTCCCCCTCACAGCACCAGCAGAGCTGGCAGATGGCAAACCTGACTCTTTTACAATCACAGCTTCATATCATGCCCAGATGTGCTCATTTATATTTTAAATCACAAAATAAATGAATAAGCAGTCTCCTTTTAAACTGCTTCCCTTGGTTAATACAAAGATGAGTCTCCAAAAACAGTTGAAGCATTTCCATTCTTGCCAGGGAATATTTCGTTAGGGCACTTGCCATCAAGACTGGCCTTCGAATTTGATGCAAAGGCTGAAATATACCTTTTTTTGTTAGATTTGTATTTATTCTGAAGGCTGTCTTCAATGTCAAGTAACTAAGATTTTTATCTGTTGCTCTGAGTATAAAATGTGGGGAATAAGGTCTTTTTTAAAAATAATACTAGAAACAAATACAGGAAGTGTTAACTTTAGCATTAAGAACCAGAAAGGTGTTCATAGCATATGAAGATTCAAAAGAGTTTTCACAGGGCAATAACACAGTTATTAATTGGGAATCAGCAGTTGAGTCGAATACTTTAATAATATGCCTTAAATAAAATGTGTATTAACTTGCCCTGGTTAAAAGCTGACATGAATGGCTATTACTCCCTAAATCACGTATGCGGAAATTACCCTGCAATCTAGTTCTAGGAAAAGATATGGTGATCTTTACGTGACAAACTTTCTATTATTAGTAGGCATTTGGCGTCAGGCTACAAATTGCTTCAATGTTTGGCAAGCGTAGCAGATTTTTCAAACACAAACCCTTAGAACTACTTTGGTTTCACTTCTTACTTTAAAGTACCAAAACTCTTCTCTCTCTCTCTCTCTCTCTCTCTCTCTCTCTCTCTCTCTCTCTCTCTCTCTCTCACACACACACACACACACACACACACACACACACACACATCTCATTTGGGAAATATTCTGAATATTCTCCAGCGCATTTCTGCAGTCATTAATAAACTCATTTACTAATGAAAAGAAAATATTTCTCAGTAAAAAGGAAGAAGGGGACCCCAATAGTACCTTTAGAAATTCCTCATTTTTGAAGATTTTCCTATTTATAGAAAGATTTTGTTAATTTTGGAGTATTTTAGTAGCCCTAAGAGTCAATTGGCCCCATGCCACTGTGGCTGCTGTGATTGGTGGGTGCCTGGGGAAACACAGGGAGGCTGTTCCTCACCTAAAGCAGTGGCTCTCAACTTGTGGTTCACGACATCTATCACAGGGGCCTAAGACTCTCTGCATATCAGATATTTACATAATGATCCATAATAGTAGCAAAATTACAGTTATGAAATAGCAACAAAAAATAATTTTATGGTTGGGGCTCACTACAACATGAGGAACTGTATTAAAGGGTCACAGTGTTAGGAAGGTTGAGAACCACTGACCTAAAGACTGTGTTGACTTCCACAAAACTACTGGGGAAGCCTCATGGGGAAACACATTGGGAACCAGTTGGAAGAGGTCACTAGCGTTCAAGAATGAAGTGCTTCCTAAGACGGAATCATCCTAGGTCTAAAAGGGGATCTGCTTATAGTAGATACAGAAAGAAAGAAGGAAGAGGAACAGAGAGGAAGGAGATAGTAACTGAACTGCCTGGGCTCCCAAAGAGCAATGAATTCTCATATTCTGCTTCTATCTGGTATCCTTCCCCCCCCCTCCCCCCGTTCTAATTGGCGGTTTTGCTTATGCATGATCACATGACTGCTTCCGGGGGGGGGGGGGAGGCAGACACTGAGGAGCTGTGGTTCATACATAGGAAGCCTGGAAAAGAATTGCTTCTGTTTCCTTAATGTTTGCTCTTCTGTTGGAAGACTGAATACAATAGCAATACCACCATAGGGCACAGTTTATATTCTCTCCCCTCCCAATTTTCTCAACAGTAATCTCTCTCACATAGTCTTAGAAGAGAGTAAGGCATTACATTCAGGGCTCTATGAACTTGGTTTGGATCTTCTCTCCAGAGATAAGACAGTAGCGTGGGGAAAATCAAACATAAGAAGAGGCATAAAGTATATGCAACTATTTTCACATCTCAACAAAATAATGTCTTTGTGGGTGAGAAAATGTTTTAAAAAATCTTCAGGAGCTTGTCAGCAAAAGCAAGTGAATAGGAAAGATGGCAAGATTATTGGGAAGCATGAACTTCCTACTGGACGCCACTTTTGATAGAAACAACCTATTCCTAGAATTTAAGCAATGCTCTGTAACTGCGTTTAATTAACTAACATCTCACTTCACAAACAACACAGTGGAACCCCCAAATAATTCCCTGTGTCTCCTTTTCCATTTGTGTCTATCTAAATTTTAAGGAAGGCTTCGCAACTGGATAATTTTGCAGTACAATACTGCTGCATTCAGCTTTCAATCCGTCACATTTTGCAGAAACATGCGTACGGTTTCCTTTCACTAAATAAAAACATGAGCCATTGTTTCACTACTGATTTCATTTCAGGTGATTAATTTGATGAAAAGCAATATTTATGAAGTTGCCATTCTTAAGGCGCAGGTAATTCAGTGACAATTAATGCCAGGAGCCCTGTCTCCCTGGCAACTATGCACATCATCAATAATTTGCTCATTCTTTAGGTTTTATTGGGTGACTATTGCATGCAGAGATTGTGAACTACATAGTTCTAAGGCTAGAAAATATCTGGTGCTATTTGCATCAGCCTCCCACTATAAGCTGCTCATACACATTCGTTTATTTGCTAGGCCTTGAAAGGCTTGTGCCTTTGCTCTCTTAAAAGGAGGGAGGTGGCAAGTTCGGCCCATGGGCACCCAATCTAAAAATCTCCGTTGGTGGTCTTGTGACTCTTGGAGCTTGAGACAGGGATGTACAGCCCAGCATTCCTAGGAGTCCACCCATCCCCCTTCTTATCCAAATAGTCTCATTCCTTAAATCCACCAGGAAGCCTGGCTCAGCTCAGAATCTGGCTTGGTTTGCAGGCTGTGAGAACCTCAGCACGGGATGCCAGATCCACTGAGACTAGGAGCTGAAGCCAGCCAACGTCCCAGGAAACAAAAAGACCTGCCTGTCCAGACACTAAAGCCAAGACGTGATAGCTGGGGGAGATCTTGCACATTATCCAGCTCAGCGACTACCCTCTTTATACAGATGATGAAAATGAGGCCCAGGGAGGTAGAGATTTGCACACAGAAATCCCTGGTAACCAGGAGCTAAGACCTAAACACAGCTTTGTATCAAAGACTGTATCAGACCCCACTGCTCCACGGCACGACTAAATAATTCTTATCGAGCAAAGTCCAAACAGGGCTGTCCAAACAGGGCTCGGTGGGAGAGAGGGAGTGCTGGTGCTAATTACTGGTACCACACCAGCTGTCCTGCCCACTAGGCATAACAATTACCGTGATATGTCTGAGAACGGGAGCCTAATAAAATACTACGCTATGCCATAATTCTGACGATAGAAACTAGTAGTAAGAATTCCACTAGCACTTTCTCTATAGTATCAAGTCTGTGAGTCTGTGTATGAAACCTCAACAACAACAACAACAACAACAACACACACACACACACACACACACACACACACACACACACAAAACCTTGGCTCAGCTCAAGGAAGAGCCTGGCTCTCCAGGGGGAAACTAGATCCATCCTTCTTACTGCAGCAGCCTGAGCATCTGGCACCGACCGTGAGAGGCGCCGGTGCGAGACTTTCCTTTAGCCTTTGTGCCGGGGCTGCCTCTGGAGACCTTGTGACTCTGGCCCCTTCCTCCCGCTGTCTAATCCCCCAGGTCCCTCAGAGGTTCCAGCCCAGGGTGTGGGAAGCTCGCTGAAGCTCCACGAGGCCACTCCCAGCTGAGTGGGGCTCCTCCTCGGGCCACCCCGCCTGACAGCAACCCTGCGTGTTGGCGCTTGTGCGCTCCTCCTTGCCAGTTTCGCCCGAATCTGTCTGGCAGCCCAGTTCCCCACGCGCACTGGTCTTTCCCCTCCCTTCCTGGTATCTTCTGCTCCTCCAGAGAAGGTATGATTTTTACAAACAGCACGCCTTCTCCCGGGGCGCCTCCGGCCTGGCTTGCTAAAGCTTGGGTACCAGGAGATGCTCAGTGCTGTCCTTACTGTCTCTACCCCGAAGTCAGCCTGGGCGCCAGCCTTCCCACCCGCGGTGATCTGTCCTCCCCACCTCCGTGCCACGTAGGTGGGTGGGCGCGTGGGAAGGCAATAACCCGGCCTTGAACCCTAGACCTCTGGACAGAACCCACCACGGCGCCAATAATTCAAGTAGACAGGAAGGTCAAAGGCGAACGGTGCTGCCTGCGGCCCTGCAGGCTGGCGAGGCCGAAGCAATGGGGGTAGGGAGTGGCATGTTCCGAGAGCTGGCACAGAGTGAACCCCGGGCAGCCGCAGAAGCAGCTCTGCGCCGGTGACACGGAGGCTGCGGGGGCGGAGGCTCCGCGGTGGCCGCTGCCCGCACCACCAGCGCATTCCTGGCAGTAGGCGTCACTGGGCGCCGCCGCTGGCCGTTCACCCTTCTCCCCCAGCGCGGAACCCGCACGCAACCGGGTGGCTTCGGGGATCTTCTCCCAGCTCAGCCTGCGCCCCTGAACACCCCCGCCCCCCGCTCCGTAACCAGATGGTTGATGACACCCACGAAGGGCTTCCTCTGCGAGCGGGAGGGCTCCACGCTGCTCGGCATGCACCAGCACCCGGCCACCCTGGCGGCCTGATTCGGCACGGCCTCAAGGACGGACAGCACAGGCCATGCGGCCACAGGAGGCTGCTCCAGCGGCGTCACCCCCGGACACACAGCGTCCTTCTGGCCCCAAGGCCACAATCACCCCCATCGCCACCCCTGCCCAAGAAGGACAGCATTTTCCCGCGGTTCGAGTCCTCTAGGGGCCACGTTAGCGGCACCACATCCCGAGCCCCGCAGCGCACTGGCCCAGAGAGCCACGCGGTGTGTTCTTACCTGAAGTGTCCCACAGGCTTAACTCTATTCTTTGTGTGTCGATTTCAAAACTGGCCGTGTAATTCTCAAATACCGTAGGGACGTAATTCTGGACAAACGAAAGGGACAGAAGAAGAAGGAAAAAAATGGCAAAGTGATTATTAAAAATATTAACGTGCATTGAACACTTCATGGGAAACACCCCAAGCTCCCAATTTAAAAAAAAAAAACGCCCCCTCCCCCGCTACACACTAAACACGCAGCTCCTTCCCGAGAGCCCACCCAGGTTTCCCCATCCGGCTCGCCACTCTGGAACCAGCAAGTTTCGAGGGATCAAGAGCCCAGGGTGCTGGCACATCCCAGCCCACCAGAGGTTTCCAGGGCACTTTCCCTTCCGAGCAGTGTGGCAGTGGAGACCGGCTCGGCGTGAGGGCGACTTTGAAGAGGAAAATCACAGCGAGCGGACGCTCTCTTCCAGACTGGGGACCCCACCGGCCGCTCCCCTCAGAGCCGTGCAGGTCACACTCACTTCGGGGAAGCAGTCCTTTGCGAAGACGTGAAGCAGCGCTGTTTTCCCACACTGGCTGTCGCCCACTACTACTATCTTGCATTTCACGTTCTGATTAGGATCCATGATAGATTTACTGGATAATTTCTGGCTGGCTCTTCTCTCCTTCATTGATGTTGTCTTATTTTCTCTTGGAACAGGAATTTTTCTCTTCAGACGAAAAAAAAAATATATACTTCTCTCTATAAAAAGCAGACTAAAAAAATAAATCGCAAGGCCGGTGGGAACCCCTTAAGCGCAGCGCAATGGAGAGGCAGCGGCTCTTAACTCCCCTCCAACAAGTTTTCTGCCTGACTCCGCGACTCTTCACCCAAGTCCAATTCCAATCGGTCTGCTTTGTTTCACGCTCTCTGCGCGGCTTTATACGCCGAGCCTTCCAATCCCGTCTGCTTTCTCAATGAGAGAAGGAAACTGATCCGCCTCCTCCCCTTTTATGGAGCCTGGGAGCCAGCGCCGCCGCTTAGTTGGCGGAACGTGTAGGCAGTGCGCCCTCTAGGGTAGAGTGCAGGATGGCTCGCAGGCTTTGCTGGTGGACAAACAGCTCAGTACTAGGGTGAGGGGAGAAAGGGATAACTGTGCACACGGGCTCGGTGCTGGAATTCTTTGCAAACTGCTTTCCAAGGGGCGCATCTCCAAGAAGCCCCGTGATTATCTGTGAAAATAAAAAAAATATTTCCCACTCAAAGCCTAATCATGAAACGGAAGTAAATCTTAGAATGGGAAAAAACTAAAAGGTTATACCGAAATAATAATAACAAAATTAATATTAACAGAAGAGATTGTGTCAGGTACATCACATAGAGGGTGGGACGTTTCCTAAACCGACTTATCTCAAACACAACTGGTTTTCCTGAATCTGTGCGGAGGACTGGCTGTTCAAACTTGTTAGCTTCAGCCATTCCAGAGGGGATCCAGCAAAGAGGGGCTGGGGGGAGAGGATAAAAACTATCAGAGACCTCAGTAGTCCTCCTTGTCCGCTATGTTCAGCGAGACCAGTTTTGACCCAGGCTTTTTCAGACCCAGGCCAGCTGGCCTTGGTGAGTTCCTGATAGAACATCCCCATTGTCTCAGTGTATGGGTGCACCCCTCGCGGTCCTGAGTTCCTTGCTTG